>NW_013546974.1:0-119283 GCF_000711695.1 Tilletiaria anomala UBC 951 | reverse complement strand
CACGTCTGCTGCATCCTGCCAGCACGCCGGGAAGGGGTGCTCGGGCGCTTTGGCATAGTCACTATCCACTACGCGAATGCCAAGGCGCCGAGCGGTGCGCGAGCACCACGCAGCATTCTGGCCGAGGGAAGGCATGACGAATCCAGGCCCGTGACTGTTGGCAAAAAGGAAGTGGGGCAATGGAGCAGTGAGAATACAACGGGCAACAGCTCTGAGAACAACGACTCGCACGCACTAGCTGATCGCCGCTGGTCCCTTGCGCCGTCCTTCCCATTCGGCGGCTCATAGATATGTACGGGGATTCCTCGGCCCTTGTCCGCGCTTGAAGGAGCGGCAAGCTGCATTTACTCAAAAATAGGCGGCCTTCTTTGCGACGCGTCCGTTTCACAGATTATCGACGGTCTCTTTGAGCTGCTCGTAGCTTAGTGCGGCCATATTAAAGGGAAATCTTCAGTGTGAGTGGTAAAGCGCGCTGCAATGTCCAGATGAGGAGGTCCGGCAAGGTGTGCAGAGTTTGATGTTGGAGGCTTCATTCTTGAGCCACGACCGACGGGGGTCCTCTGCAGCTCACCCAAAGAAATCCTTTTAAGAATTCATCCTTCATAAAGCGGAAAGTGCACAGCCGGCGGTGGCACCTTGGACAAGCCGACCGCTGGTCGTCGCCGCTGCCGCTGCCGATAGCGTCGGTCATGAGCAACGGTGTTGGAGCCCATTCTGTTCTCCGTCAAGGATGTATGTACACGAGTGATGCCACACGGTAACGACATTTGCACGGGATAAAGATCAACCACCATGTGGCGCACCAGTCTATATGTACAGCACATGAAGGAGGCAAGCGAGGACACTCGTCTGAATGTGGACGGACATATTCTCGGCCGAAAGGTGGTCTGCACTGAGCACCCCCGGCCGCCGGTCCAACATACATCATTTGGTGCTTGCCTACAGCCTAACGCCAGTAGGCGCACCTTCTGCAGATGGCGGGCAGCTGGTGGCATGCATTGGAGGTACATGCTTGTGAACTAAGTCTATTAAAAAGAAACCTTAGTCTGAAACCAAATTGTTGAATACGTCATCCCGTCCCGATTACGGGACATGCGTATGCAGCGACTCAGCAGACCAAAAGTCGCGGCATGACACAATGACTGGTAGAGCATGCAGTAAGTACTCGCGCATCGCCAACGAAGCTCCATCTGGCATGCAGACGAGCAGGTTGGGGGACCGTGTAGGTAATGGATAGAGCAGCCTTCCCCGATGGGCACAAAGTTCAAGATCGTTGCATCTGTGACCAATTGGGATATCGAGCATTCTCAATGAGGCCGGCCTTCCTTTAACCGTGATGTTAGGCCGCGCCAATGAAGAGGGGATGTTTTGCCACCGACAATGTGTTCGGAAATTCCAGCAGGTGGTCGTTATCTGCGCCACTGGCAGTCTTCAACTGTTGCTCATGCAATGTCGTAAATTCCACCATTGAACCGAGCACCGAGCAATGTGAAATAGTCCAGGTTTACATCACAGCATACCTTCTGCGCGTAGTGTCTGAAAGTACATCCAAGCTGTGCGCCGCATGTCCTCCACGGCACGGCTGTCCTCCGCTGTGGCTAGGCCTTCCTCTTGGTCATCCCAATAATCGAGCATTGCACCTTCCTCTTCGTCTTCTTCCTCGTCATCGAGGTCCAACTCCCGCGCAAGTTGTGCGCTAGGCGGAGGATGGATGAACAGGCCGGGTGTGCCGGTTGTCGCGGTGTTCGCCTGTTCGGGAAAGAGCGAGGCGGCAAACGCGCGTGGGAGTGTTTGTGCAGGTGAACTTGGGCTTCGAGCCGACGAGATAGGAAGGTATTCCAGCTGTCGCGTCCCAAAAGGGATAAAGAGGTGTCAGTAGATTGCACATGCACTCGCTCGAGGTTCAGGATGCTCACCTGCCCCAATGCACCCGCATTGCGACTCCCGACGTTGACTTGACCCAATCGTAGCACCCATTCGTGGGGCGCCTGATCGTCCAGGAGGCCGCGTTCGCTATCGAGCAGTACGTTCGTTTTCGAATTCCGTGTACCATATATGCCGTGGGTACCGCACATTGATGGAAGCGGCCACTTTGAGCCATAGCCTTTCTGGATGGCGGATTCCTGTGCCGGTTCTTGTGCTTGTGCTTGGCCGTTCGTGCTCGCATTCTCAAGCTGACCATCGGTCTGTGGCGGCGGCGCCGGTGGCAGGGACGGTGCGATGTGTCCGTATCCGCCCGTATACGCACCTTGGGGCCGGTCCGGCAAGTCGAGTATGACGCCTTCGATGCTGATCGCGCTTCCTCGTGCGATCCAGGCACCAGGCCCAACAGCCCCGCTAGCTCCGTCCCTATCGCGCTCCGCTCGTCCAGCACTTCCAGCACTACCTATGGAGCCGCCCCCGCTACCAGCTGCACCACTAACTGCTCCTGCCCCGCCGCTATCTCCTCCGAGCGGCCGTGGAAGGTTAGCCTTGGCGATGAGCAAGGCAAGCGATGAAGTTGCGACGAAAAGAGTGCGTCGAAGCGCGCGGCGGCCCTTGCTTTTCGTACCATGGCTGTTGATCGCATCCGCGCCTGGCGCGCATGCCTCTGTCGGCAGAGGCGACTCGACGTACACAAAGACTTTCCCGGGGAACTCGCTCGTTGTCAGATGCCACATGCGCGCACGGATGCTCGAGGAAGATGTAGCCTGCGCGGCCGTCGTCGCCGTCGCTGATGGAGCAGCACTTCCATGCTGCTCCAGTTGATCCGCAGCGGCAAAGTAGGACTCTGCGTGCAGCGCCGTCTGCTGAAAAGAGCGGATCTCGACGGACCAACGGTTCGTGATGCGCGCGGAGTGTACGTTTTGCAGGCGCTGGTAAGTCGGCGGAAACTGCTGCGACGTCAGATGCGGCAGCCGCAATACTCTTCGGGTGTCCCACGAGAGACCGCATTCGGAATATTTGAGGGAATAAGCATGTATAAATAGCGGTAAAGACATATTAGAGCGCTCTTTTTCGAAGCTTGCATGGCAATGCGAATCTCCTCTCACATCGTCGCGCCCATTCTCTCCACGCCAACATCACCGCTGGATGGCAGGCTCACTGCAGGGCACCCGGATGGTCTTCCGGCTCTGGGGCGATTGCACCACGATCGGAAGCGTCGTTACAGGACCCGAGCGACAGAGATACTCGGACCGTGAAGTGGCATATCATACCGCGAACGTATCTGCATGGAATGTCGTGGAAAGTGTGGTCCACATGCAATCAAATAGTAAGAAGCTGATTCTCATCGAATCGAGTGTGAGCGGAACGGCGCATCGGCGGGTGAAGAGGCCTCCGAGGCATCAGTGACGTCGTCGTGACCATGTTTCGAAGAGAAAGCGCTGCACCATACACATTCTCATTTCTCACACTTGTTCAACGAGCAAGCCGTCCATGGTGGCAACGTCCACGCGCTCGCCAGAAGACCGAAAGTGCCAAGACAGGCAAGTGCTCTCATCACAAGGGTCATTCGATTCAACGGTGCGAGATGGCGATGCGAACCGGACTCATGCGGCCGTTGCAGGTCAGCTTCTGCAGGGCAGCCACTCCGGCCGGCATGAATCCTCTGACGTTGATGCGCAGCTCGCTTTCAAGGAAGCCAGCGACAAATATACTCACCCAACCCCAGCCTAATAGCAGCAGCATCTTATCGCTTGCGCGAAGGAACTTCACTTCGTCAGCTGCGCGGCAGGCAGCACCGGCTGCTCCAAAAGGCAGGAGCAGCAACACCACCGTCTTGTTCGCCCAACGTCGCTTTGCGTCGAATATCAACGGCAGCGGGCCTGTTACTGGTGGCAGCTTCCTCAGCGCCCCTCATACATCTCCCGGCCTCGGTGTACCTACCTCGCTCTCGCAGCCTGGCGGCTGGTCTCGTTTGCTGATCAACGCTGGCATCGTCGCCGGTGCCGCATTTGCCGCTCAGCTCTTTTTCAACCGTCCCCAACGCGACCACCCGCTGTCCGACTATGCGACGCACTACCTGCACCAGACGTTCCAATGGCTCGCCGGCGGTCTTACGCTTACGGCGCTCTCGGCCATTGCGCTGCATCGCACCGGCTTCTCCATCCGTCTGATGACCACCAGCCCGTGGATGGTCATCGGCCTCGGACTCATCACTTCGATTGGAGGCATGATCGGCGCGCAATCGCTGCCGACCGACTCTCCAGCCAAGTACCTTTGCTGGGGCCTTTTCAATCTCTCCCAAGCTGCCGTGCTCAGCCCGCTGCTATTTTTCTCGCCCGCGCTGCTGGCACGAGCGGGCCTCTACACCGCTGGCGTCGTCGGAAGCCTGTGCTACGTCGGCGCTACAGCCAAGGATGACGCGTTCCTCTGGATGGGCGGTCCGCTCCTTGCGGGCGTCACGGTTGTCGCACTCTCCAGCTTGTCCCCACTTATCCTGCCTGCGCACTACCTGCGTACGCTCGCAGTCTCCGAGGCACTCAGCTTGTACGGCGGTCTGGCGGTGTTTGGCGGGTTTATCCTCTTTGACTGCCAGAAGGTATTGCAGCATGCGCGTCTCGCTGAGCAGGGAGTCGTCCGACCGGACCCGCTCAGGGAAAGCATCGGCCTCGAGCTTGATTTCATCAAGTGAGTCATTCACCTTTCATCATCGTTTCTTTATTCGGAATGCTCGCTGATCGCATCTCATCCTCCTTCATTCTACCCAGCATCTTCGTCCGCATGGTCCAGATCCTTGGAATGCAGCAATCTCGTCGCAAGTGAAACAAGAAGAAAGGTGATGGAAACATTTAAAAAGCCACATTAGCAGTTCTTTTGTTTCTCGGTGTAGTCTATCGCATGCTTGCAGCACCACTCTTATTCGCATTTGCTTTGCATATCGCTTTATCGGGCCTTTGACATAATTTTTCCACAATGACCTCTGGAGCACCATTCCTGAGCTGGCCAATGGCGGGAGATGAACAAGTTTAATACTTGTTTGCGACACTCCCATCCGCGACGGCGGCCCAGAAATTCTGGAGCCACTCCGTAGCGGCAGGTTCCCCCATGTGATCGAAGCCCGGGGCCATGCGGAGGAAGGCACCTTTACCATAGTAGCTCAGGATCAGTGTGTCATCTACAACGAAGCGAGCAAGCAGTTAGAAGTCACCGTTGCTCAATATGACCGTGGAATCACGATCGCACTCACCGATGGGGAAGGTCGTATCCTCGACACCATTGATGGAGAGCAGCTTAGCGGCGTCCTGATCAAGTACGCCCTGGTTAAGCAGCGAATAGTTGGAAGCCACATCGGCGAAAGCATGCTTATCGTCAACGTATCCGAAGGTCGAGGCGAGTGGGGCCCAGAGGTCGACGGCGTACGAGAGGTGGTCGGCCGACTCAAGCCAGTCCCTGGTGAATGTGTAGTGGCTCGCGGCACCTTGTGCCAGGACTCCTTTGAGCCTGTTCTTCTCAGCGCGTGAGAGTTTTATCGACCAGTAGCTCCCCGTCGACGTACCCCACGCCCAGAGATTGTCCTTGTCGAAGCCCTTTGCGCCGGCATTCGCCTCGATCCAGTCGAGCAGCTGGCGCCAGAGCAACGTGTCGGCACCCGTGTCACGACCGGTGATCGGCGCGTCCCCTGTGCCCGGCATGTCGACGGTGATGACATTCATGCCGAGGGAGAGGAGCAGCTGTACATTTGTGAGCTGGCCGGAGCGGTAGCGGTCCAGCCCGCAAACAAGGATGACCGTTTTTGCCTTTGTGCGGTTGCTGCCGCCGTTGCGCTTTCCCTTGCTCAACGCGTAGTTCACGTAGATCGGAATCGTGTCGTACACGCTGTCGTGCGGTTTCAACTTGAAAGGGATATTGACGGTTTCAAAGCTGTAGTGCGCGAGGCTTTCAAGTGCAGAAAAGGAAAGCATCCATGCGTCAGGCAAAGAGCCGGAAGGAGAAATGAGCCGCATATCACACTTACGCCAGTCCGCGCTCGTACGTTTGCTTTTCTAGGTCCCAACAAGCCTTCTTGAGGGACGAATGGCTCGTATTTGAGTGCACCCAGGGGAACCACCCAAGTCGGAAGACCGAGGCAGTGCGCCTGAACAAGGAAATAAGAATTTGCAGGCAACCATAGGAAATGTTTAGTCTTGCTCGGTCGCAACTCACCATGCCACTGAGACACTCACAGATACATCTCGCTGGCCAGCGTGTTGTTTTTACCCTCGTAGCTCTTGGCCTGACTATATAGCTCTTTACCATGTTGGAGAAAGGGAAGTGCCCACTTGTCCTGGTCAAATCCATTGGGAGATACGTTGCCATACGCGGACTTGAGGTTATTGAAGATGAGTTCGATATCGTCGTAGTTTGTCCACGTGTCCGTTGGCCAGATCCCGATGCGGGTCTATTATACGGTGCGTACACTCCTCAGGCCTCAGCATGCTAGACCCAGACCGACTGCCTGATATCCGTGTATATTCGATCACTCACTCGAATACTCATCAGGGTTTCCCAGAGGAGATTGAAGGACTGATGCCACGGATACGCGTTGTAATTGAACTGTGCAGATGTGTTGAACATTAGGTGCGTCTCCGCCGAAACCGAGGCGATGCCGATGCCGGTGCCAAACCCGGAACCTAGCGAGAGAACGGTCCCGGCGATGAGGGACTTGGTGATGAGCTGCATTGTTGTCCGTGATAACGGGACTGAAGAGGAGAGCCAAAGAGAGGCGAAGGACAGAAGGGCGAGGTAGAGGAAGATAGGAAAGACATGTGAGATCTAAATCAGGTTGGGGCACAAGGCGAGCACGGAAGCGCTTGCTATTTATAGCGTCTTTCATGAAGGAATATGCAGTTCCCGCCCTGAAAAGGGACTATGACCCTAAAGCGTGTCGCTAGGCCTTTGGCACTGTAAATAGGGAGGCTTTAGCACAGAGCGCGCCAAACGTATCGATACTAGTGGCATGATTAGGATTGCACGTCTCTTGATCGTTGAGTTTTTGGAGCGAGGTGTAGCCGTACAAACACGAAGCATTGTTTCTCCAGCTGGGAGTCGTCGAGTGGGGTAAATGCAATTTCGACTGTGCAAACCAAGCCCCTTCAGCTTGGAAGTGGCGAGAGCGCGATCACAAGGCATTGCGAAAAGGGGAAACTCGGCATGGCTCGTCAAAATCGCGGATCGCCACAGAGACCGTATTGCCAAAGGCTATAAGCGCTCCTCCCTCTGATGCTGCGAACTCGAGTGACTTGATACACGACAAGCTGAAGCCATTCGATCTACGGACGGTTTCATCTTGGTCAAATCCAGTTTGTGTGCCGTTTGGAGCCGAGAGATTTCTTCCAAAGATGCTTGTTAGCTTTCCGCTGTGGCATGTGACAGCCACTCGTGCGCGTTAGCTTTGCCAAGGGGCGGGTGTGCCAAGGTAACAGGGATGTACCATGCGGTTCCGGAGAAAGGGCGTGCATACCAGCAGAAAGCAAATGAGATTGACTGGGGCTTAGGCTGCATTCCAGCAAAGCCGAGTCCTCACATCATCGGCGGCTGACTTTGTTTGCTGATGAAGGATAGAAGAATCGTGGCGGAGGGTAGCGTTTGTCTGCGGGAGATGAAAAGGGATCGGGCGAAAGGCGGTTATAATCATTTTTCCTCATTCATTGTTATCTGCTTTGCGGCTGGGGCCGATAACAGACAACCGTGCCATGGGCCACATTGTACCAGGAGATACGAAGACGACGATGATGGGGGGCGGAGAGGTCGCCCGGAGACCCAAGAGTTACATGCAGCCCTGAAGAAATTGGATGAGGACGAGGAGGCCGAGGGGAAACCGATAAAAGCGAGAAGCAGTAGGGTTGTGTAAATGTTACTCGGTGTTTTCTGAAGTCGTTCTCGCCGTCCCAGACATTCTGCGGATGCATCTGCTGATCTCTCTCCGCAGCAGCAACGAGGGGACCTTGACTGCTGCGCACGCGAGCCGAGGATCAAATACTATGCATTCCACGCTTGATAACAAGCCCTTCTCGCAGCCTGTTCTACGGAAGATACGGAATAGCGAGCAAGCGGGCAAACCTGTTGAGAATTCTTCCGCACCTCTAGCTAGCTTCTTGCTCCTTGGCGCTTTCGTTCTTCGGGTCGCGAAGCCTGCCAGGCGGCTAACTCGCCCTTGGTACCGCCGCATGCGACCGATGTGATGCTTACCAGGGATCGCTTTTTTCAGCGGCAGCGGACCAAATCACTTCTATAATAGGCAAGCTTCACGAAAGGGGGCAACAATGATACCACCAATCACTGACGCTGCTGACGGGCAAAGCAGTGGTGTCAATGGCAAAGCTTGCAGTGATAGTAGCTCTATCAGCGTCGCACTGCCGCCGTCGGACGTGTCAAGCATAGACACTTCGGCGCCTTCAAGCTCTGCATGTTGGACATTCGAACATGGCGGCTCCGAAGAAGCAAGTTCGACAGTTCAGACCTCAGAAACCTCCTTCGAAGGACTAGCGACGCCTTCCACTTCGATTTCTGCGCATTGTCGTGCTCCTCCTCCACTGTCCATCCCGCTGATCGTCAAGTGCTCGTCGGACAATCGCCTAAAGCGCCTCCGCTTCCCTTGTCATCGATCTGTCACGTACCACGACTTTCGAGCGAGGATTGCGCGCTCTTTTCAGCTCCTGGATGACTGGAGCCATCGGATGGACCTCTCAAGCGCTCGTAGTGGGGGTCATGATGCACACATCAACGGGTTTGCTGATGGCAGATCGGAGTACAGCCCATCCTCAAGCTATTGCGAGCATCATGCGTCATTAACCTCATCCTCTTCCATGCATGACTGTGCAGGGCATATACGACCAAACGACCACCCGGGTCGCAGTCGCACCACGTTTGACATATCCTACACGGATGACGACGGCGAGGAGTGCGAGATTAGCTCCGAAGACGACTTGCAAGAGGCGATCGCGTACTTTACACCGTCCACCCTCGATGAAGCCTTTTCAAGCGAATCTTCGACTTCATTTCCATCACATCTGCGTAGGGAGGAGCAAAATCAACAGCGTTTCGTGCAGATGAAGGTTGTCGCGCGGCTCCGGACCGCCATCACCCTTTCTGACTGGGGTACAGACTTGGACCTGGAAAGCGAGGTGGGCAGCTTGATCAATTCTTCATATAGTGGATACAGCTCCTACAGTTCGCAGCACGAACACGCTAGGATGCACATATCGAACGGTCACGCCCGCGCTCAGAAAGACCAATACGCGGACGGTAGCCGCTCTCCTAGCGGTGGGAGTATGGGTGTTTTGAGCCACGGCAGCTATAGCGGCTACAACAGTAGCAGTATCGTTACGTTTGGCTCGCAGTCACCCTCTATTTCTGCCTCAGCAACTTCTTCACTCAGAAAGGATTCTAACGAGCAGCGATATAGGAACCAAATACAAAGCGAACGCGATCCGCGTCAGCGACTGCACAACGAGCATGCGCGCGAGGACGACCAGCACTTACATCGCATCAGGAAGACGAACCAGCCACAATACCAGCGTCAAGTGCGCTTCAACGAAGAGGAGCTGGCGTCTGCGAAAGGTGCTGAGGGACGCGATGCGGACCTCGACAGTCTACACTACTCTGATTTACACATGCTTGGCTCGGGCGAGGAGAGCGAGGGGGAAGGTGAGGGAGAAACCTCCAGCAGCAGTGAGAGCGGTGGCGAAGGCGATCGGTCGTCGCATTCGGATGAAGCTGGTGCCCCGTTCCAAAGTTTTCCCTCAAATCGTTCGAATATGTCTGCTGCGGATCGATTTCGCATAGATTGGCGACGCAGGCGCAGCGAGCCGGCTCAAGTCTGGCAGGGCGGTCTGAACGAGCGCAAACTCGGAGATATGCCGCTGCAGTTGAACGGACACAAGCCTCACGCTGGGAAGAAACACGTGTTGACTGATACTCCGTCAACAGCAGTAGCGCCAGCTGTTACAGATGGGCTTCCACGAGTCAGAGCAAAATCAGAGCCGGGGCGCTCTACCAAGGAAGCGCAGTCCTCATCGCCTTGCCTCTCCGCCACAAGCTTGTTGTCGGGGCAGGTTGACCCTTTCTTGACGTTCGACGAGGGCCTCTCGCAGCTCGGCAGGCGGTCCGATGCGGACACGCAGTCCGTCCAGCTGTTCGGCAGCGGACTTGATCCGCTCGATTTGGATGACGATGCAGGCGAGGAATCGGACGACTCGCGCGGGACCATTTCGCGCAGTGGTGGAGGCGGGAGCAGGCCAGCGAGTCGCGGAGAGATCCATCATCGCGGACAGGGAAGGCTCAGATCCAACGCAGCTGGGACCAGCGGCAGTAATATCGCCCCAGAAGGCGTGGTGCGAGGACCCCTTAGCGAGCCGCCGCAGCAGAAGTACAGCGACGAGGATATGCGCTTGCTGCAGATCATGCAGCAAAAGCCCTGCCGCATGGCTGCTGTGGCCGTAGTTAAGGCCGAAGGAACTGGAATCGCTTTGGACCTCATAGCAGAAGATAGGCCGGACGAGTGCTCGTGTCGATGTTCAATCTGTTCGACGCCATTCCAAGCCGACTCGCTGCGTTACGTCTGCGACACTTGCGGACCGCGCAGGGCGTCGCTTTCCGCTTCGTCTGCTACCTCGATGGCTGGTTCGAGCGGCGAACAGCCTCAAGTGGCTGAAGATGGATGGGCAGGCGAGAGACTGGTAGGCGAAGGGCAGCAATCCACGCCGACATCGCGAGCCTCTGCATGTGTACGCGATGACTTGATGGACGACTTGCCTTCTGCTTGGTCTCAGAGTCAGGTGTGCGAAGTAAGTTCTGTCATTCCTGGTGTCTTTGGGGATACCTCTCACGAAACAGAAGAAGCAGTTCAGGCATTGAGGGAAGGACACGATGGTGGAGAAGGAGGAGAAGGAGAGAGAGGTGATGACGTGTTCACTCGTGCACGACGTTCGAGCAACACGTCGTCTGCGCCGCAGATCGAAGGCTGTGAGCTGTGTCTCGTTTGCATCGCCGAGCACGGGTCCAAGCATGTCGCTGAGTACGCTACTCGGAACGAGAAGCGGCACACCTTCTTCGAGCTAGTATATCAGGACGGTGTTTGGAGATCTGTCGGTGAGTGAGTGCGCGCGCGCGCATGTGCAATGGTGTCGGTCTACGAGCTGACCGAAGGTATATTTGTGAACACAGAAGAAGAGGGTGACGCAGTCTGCGAGCAATGTGAACAGGACACGTGGCTGGGGGGACGCTTTAAGTGCTCACAATGCGACAAGTATCAGCTTTGCGGCGACTGTTTCCTCAGCGTACACACGCTGTGAGTAGTATTTGTAGCCTTTGCAAGCGCCAAGCTGACAGCGGTTCGTGTCAAGCCACGCACCGCATCTATTCAAGAGGATGCCTGCGCCGCCGCCACCTGCTCTGCCTCCATCTATCCCGTTGGGTGCTATTGATGTCCCGGTCATCGAAGACCCGGTGCATAACGGCATTGAGTGCGCATCATGCCACACATTCCCTATTATCGGTGTCCGCTTTCACTGTGCCAGCTGTCCCGCCGGAGCCGACTTCTGCGGCATATGCGAGGAACGCGGCCTCTCGGCTTCCCCAGCCAATGGGCTGGACCATTCTGATTCGCACATCATGATCAAGCTCGCCGCTCCGATGAATCGCCGCTTAGTCAATTCAGTGGTCTCTTCCCTCATCGCAGCACAAGCGAGGCTGATTGACCAGGTGACCAGTCGCGCGCACGCTCCCACCCTGGCCATGAGCCGTTCACCTGGGGTCCCATCTGGCCGCCAAGATTCTAACTTGTCTCGAAGTAATGGCTCTGTTCAAGCACGGTTGGAAATGCAGTCCCCACCAGGCTGTTCAGAATGCGGTAAAGATCTCGCCGGCGGCCCAAGGTTCTTATGCGCTCGCTGCCCTCTCAGCCGCTCGTCCTCGGGCCATTTCGGGTACAGCCTATGCCAATCTTGCGAGGTTAGCTCTCTTCTCATACACGACCCCTCCCACTTCTTCCTCAAGATTGCACGGTCGATGTCGCACGCACTGCTCGACCCCGGCCTCACTGATGGCGGACCGCTCTTGCCGGCACTTTACGAGGCCACTCGCATCGCTGCTAGAAGGTACTCGCTTGGTGGCTCGCCTCCGCAATACTCAATCCAACGACCGGTGCACAGCTGGCTCAGTCAACGCGAGCCGCGCGACATTGAGATGACTCGCATCGGTCAGGCGCGGCGGATGACGGAGCTGAACTTGGTCCCAATAGCGCATCTAATCCATCCGTGAGGGTTTGCCCGGTGTTGTGGATCCTTGCGGAGATAAAGTTAAAGTTTCGTTTACTCCAGGTGGATATTGTGCGACTCTTGCTTTGAGGTGATCGAAGGCGCTTGGTGAGTCGGTTTGATGGATACGCTTTTGCCCAGCTTGCAGACTGATCTTTTCCATTGTAGGCTGCGGTGTTGCAACTGTACGGCCAGCTATGACCTTTGCTCTCGCTGCGAATTCCGGACGGCACATGATGCGACCCAGTGAGTCCCCCTTCGGAGGCCACATTGCGGCTCAGACTCCGGACTAACAAGTGCTACGAACCATCAGCGTCTTTGCGGTATTCAAACAGCCAGTGAGATGTATCCCATGTTTGAAGAGCTCGTCTCCGTTCTCACAAGCACCTTCCTTTGCTCTCAGGTCGATGTTGCATTGTTCAAGTCCCTTGTAGACCACGGCGACGAGAGCGATAGTCATCGAGGGGCTTCGCGACCGATGTTGCGAAGTTCCATCTTTGCAAGGCTGGAGACTTGATACATGGTATATGAGCTACGGCAATTTAAATTACGGTGGCAGAGCGGACAGCTGAATCTAGTATTTTACCCAAAGACAACTTGCCTTCCTTACTTCAACTCTCCGCTGACCAGTCTGCCGCGTGCTGCAGTCGCGATTTCGGCATGAATATCACGCATGCTGACGTCCAGGAAGAGTTTCTCGGCCTTGAGGTCGCTGCCACTGTTGAGCGCACTTCTTCGCTGCGGCACATCTTCATTTCCTTCCGACGTGGACGAGGCCGCAAGCATGGTGTCCGCCATGGCTGCGATCTGGTCCATGACTTGCAGGTGGTCCACCGCGCTGAAGGAGTGGGATCGTCGGCCGCGCTTGCGCTGAGTGCTCAAGGATGGGCTGTCAGGAGCAGCGCTTGGCAGAGATGGCGGTGGGTGGCGGTTCTTTCCCCTTCCTTGCTGGTCTGCCAGCGCCTTGCGGAGTAGAGGGCTAGCGCTGGTGCTAGGAGGTTCGATGCGAACAGTTCCCACGACCGAAGCCGGCCTTACCGGCTGGTCTGGTCGAGGGGAGGAAGATGGTGTATGTATGGTGGAAAAGATGTCCGCAGTCTTTCCATGAGCAAGTTTCCACAGCTGCTTCTTTGCCTGTAAGTGCGCGTGGAAGTTTTAGACACCCAGCTCCTCTCGTGAATAAGACAGACTGCGTACCTGTCTCAGTTCCTCGCATTGGCGAGTCAGAACAGCGACGAATTGCTCACGCTGATCGAGTTTCTTCTGCAACTCATCCACCTTTCCCTGCCACTCCCTCTCTACGTCTTCTCGCACCTTGGGCGGCGGATCAGCCGCTTGCGCCTCGCAGACCAACTCGAGCTCCTGGACCTTCCTTTGGAGTTCGGCAATGAGCTTCAGCTGGCCATCGGAGCTCAGCGCCTCTTGCGAGAGTTGCGGTTGATTTGCAAGCCGCTCCTCTAGCTGGGCAATACGCTCTTCGGCAGTGAACAGCTTCTCACGCAGCAGATGGGAAGGCTCGTCAAAGTCGAAGGCGGATCCGCCTTTCATAGGTGACACTGGGCGAGCCGGAAGATGATTCAACTGCAATAGCGGGTCGAGTCAGACTAATACCTTTTAACAAGAGTTGGCTATCCAGCTCACCTCTTCTACGTCCTCATCGCTTTCTGCGTCATTGAGGCTTGGCTGCCCTCGCTTGCCGCGGTCGCCTCCGCGTACTTTGAGCATTTCCAGCAAGTCAAGGCGCCTCTGAACCTCAAGTAAACGCTCATCTCCGCTCTGCATTTGCTGAACCTGCGTTCGCAGTGACTCAGCTTCCAGTTTGTACCGCATGAGAAGTGCCTGTGCCTCGTGCCCCATTCCTCCAGTGCCCATGCTAGACTCCTGGATCTCCCTGCGCTTGGCATGCAGCGTCACTTTCTTGACGCGATGCGCAAAGTTGAGCGTGCTAATACTCTCCTCAACGGCGTTGGGTGACGGATTGAGCGTGCATACAACTGCGACCCTGGCGTTTCCAGAAAGGCTGTTCTGCAGGATGCGCGTGAGCTTGGAGTCACGGTATGGGATGTGCTGCGGAGGCGCTGCACTGTTACCAGATCTAGTAGCATTGGACTCTGAGAGTGACAGAATCACCTTGCCGAGAGTGAGTAGTGATTTGTTTATATGAGCACCCTCTGTTCTCCGGTCCGAACCTTGCGAAACATATTTTTCCGAGCCAGCCAGATCAATCAGGCTGAGCTCCGAAATTCGTACTTTGCGGCCACCCTTGCCTGGGCTCATGTCGACACATCTTTGCCAGCTCTCGATAGTCATCTTGAAGCATGTGTGGCTCCTTGATGATCGCTCATTCCAGTCCGTTGCGCCGACGTGTCTATTGGTCTGCCCTCTTCGAAGCAAATCGCGCACGGCTGCAGGCGAGGTGACGATCTCCTCCCGCAGGGGTTTGACGAGGGTCCCCTTTGCACCTTTACGCCTGTCATCTCGAACGACAGGCACGTTGGTGGGATCGAGCAAGTCCTTGACGTTCTCGTTCCAGATTTCCAGATAGGACACACGCAACAGATATTCGCGGGTGCTCTCGCTCTGCTGGATGCCACGAAAAACATCACGCACAGCCCGCGGGATGATGCCAGCTTCCTGACCTTGCTCGTCGCCACTCAGCGTAAAAGTCTTTCCAGAAGCCGTCTGACCGTACGCAAAGACGACAGCATCGTAGCCCGCTAATGCTGCGCGAACTAATGGACGGGCAACATCGGCGTAAAGAGCGGCGTTGGAGGAGCCAGAGTGGACGCCATCGAACTGATGCGGGTGACCCACTTCGCGTTGCGTTCGCGTAATTGCGATTGCGGGTGCCAGTGTGATGGACGATTCGTAAGGGGAGGTGAGCCAAGCACACTCTTCCTGTGGTTTTGGAGGTCGCAAGCGAACGTGGACCATGACTGTCTCTTGCTCTTCCAGTTGTGCGTTACTGGCAACTGGCTCGTCTGACGCCATTCCCGGACCCAGCTCTCGCGGTACATCGTAAACAAAAGAGCTATCAGCAAGGTCATTGTCTTCAAATTCGTAGACGACGGATGACCGGGCTTCTTCGAGCTGTATGCCCAAACCTTGTCTGGTGGACTCCTTCAGCGGTGATACCGGGCGCACACGTTCCCCACGTCCAGCTCTCGAAGTCATACGACTCGAGAGACCCTGAGTTACTTTGGCGCGGATGATGGGGGCAGCTGTGCAGGCTGGGGATGCCGGCCTGGGGCCCTCAAAATCTTCTAATACGCACTTCCCCTTCATTGAAGAGGTAGGTGGAGCCAATACTTTCGGCGAGGCAGCCTTGGAAGGCGAGAGGTTGAATGGGGCAGGTGCTACTCGCGCAGGGGTCGCTGAGGTAAGCGCGGCCTTGAGGGGCGAGGCGCTCTTCAAGTTTGGACGCGTACGAGTAGTCAGACGTAAGGAGGATTTCTCGTGTTGAGCGACCCTGGCGCTTTTCCGGACCGACTCATCTGCGCGAGCGACGGGTATCGGCGCCGGCATGTCCTCCAAAGATTCGTAGATATCGAGCACCTTCAACTCTTTTCCTGAATCTGAGCTCTCAGCAAAGGATGGATCACCCAGCACTTTCGATGGAAACAGGCTCGCTTCGAACGAGTCTTTCGAAGCGGCGTTTCGAAGGGATTTGGTCGAAGAGGTGCGATGTCGAGGGACTGGCATGAAAGGCTGCAGCCCAGACATCTTGGCGGATATGACTGGCATAGGGCCATTGGTGTATTCAGATGACCTGGCTGGATCCATGGTGGGTATATTCCACACGGTCGTATTGCGGTTAGGATCAGCCCGTGGTGTTGGCCTACATTAGATGAAAAGCAAACACCGAAACGTTATGTACAGGAAGGTACTTTGTCCCCCCGAACATCGTATTGGGATGTTGGTTTTGGTCGCGTTCAGCCCGTGTGACGCGTCTTGTAGATCACGTGATCCATTTCCCCGGTTGCCGTTATGGATTCACCAAATGCCGATCGCCGCCTATGCCGCGTCCCAGTTGAAAGTTGCAACACTTTGACCAGTCGACTTCAAGGCATCCAATTCAAGGCGCACGAAGCGGGTTAGTGGGCATAGTTGTACAAGGATGACACTCGCCATATGTGCTGCCTGTGTGTTGCCGTGAAGGATGGCAAGCTCCGGGACTGTAGAACTCTGCAGAAATGACGGCGGATTCATGCACGTGCCAGAGCGCGCGCTTGGTTCCGACCTGAGCGCTGGCGCAGCCTCATCAATGTCAGTTCCAGTCATGGCCCTGGCTTCCACGAGCGAACTGTCGCAAGTCACAACACCTCAAGCAGCTCCAACCTCAGGCATACATGATCAGCTTGACTCTCGACCACTACCGACCTTGTGTCCCTCATGTCCGCCCCTGGAAGAGCTCCTCAGGCAAACGGGATCCTCTCGCCAGGCAGACACGGTCAGCTGGATACAGTGCAGCAAATCAAGTTGCCGGACCTGGTACCATGCGCACTGCATGTCTCTTGACCCCGAGCTATTTTCACGGTGGTACTGCCCACCTTGCATTGATGCTTCGGTGCAAGCACCTTCCGAAGACAATGGAAGGCGAGTGATGGTGCTTGCAAACAAGCTGAAGCCCATTCCCCGTCGCACGGGCCGACAGCGCACAGCCGTCGACTATGCCGCTGTCGAGCAAGGCCGGCCGCCGAATGCGATAGAAAGGTGGAAAACTGTGCTGGAGTGTAACGACAAGATTCTGCCGGATCGCTACCGCCGTATGCATGGATACGAATGGAACATGAGGTGGATCGTAGAGGATGAAACGGCCTTTGCGAACCCTGTTCTGGTGCCAGGCGCCACGAGACGAAAACTTGAAGCTCAGAGGGCAGAGGAGCTGCGCTCTCGTAAGGAAAATGCTCAAAAGCGGCGTGGCGAAAGAGAGGCTCGGAAGGCTCAATTTAAGGCGGATCAACCGGGCTTAGAGTCAGATTCGGACTCAAACAGCGGGGGCGAAGCCGAACTTCAGCCTGCACCCATTAGCCTGGAAGACATTCAACAAGCATGCGACCTAGACCCAGGAACTACTCCAAATAGTGTTCCTGCTGCAATGCAGCAGAAGGAGCCCACAGCCGCAGATCGTCACGACGCGTTTGCCATCGAACCGGCCAATTCCAAAGGCGGGGACGTTGTTTCGGCAAGCCGCCTGCGACCTGGGATGAAACCAGTTCGTACATCCATCCCCGGAATGCAGGTCCCACCGCCCGGTATGACAATTTGGGACATTGCGGACGTGCTCGGACACCATACACCAATCGAGGTGATTGATGTCGAGTCACAAACATCGTCCTTTTCCTCGACTAACTCGACCTCCAGCAATTTTGTCACTCACGGCCGCATACATCACGCTTGGAATCTCGCCACGTGGGCAGAGTACTTCTATACTGCTGCAGAGAAACGAAGAAAAGTCTTGAACGTCATCAGTCTCGAGGTCAGCGGCACGCCCATGGAGGAGTTCGTCCAGGCACCAGAGTTGGTACGGCAGCTCGATTGGGTCACGAGAGACTGGCCTAGTGACAAGATCAGCACTGCTCAGGCGACTATGAAAGGCAGCGATGGAACGTCTTGGCCGAAAGGTGAGGACCCTCCGTGTGTGAGCCACCGTCCGATGGTGAAGACTCAACTTGAATGATCCTTTCAGTGCAACGTTACGTATTGATGGGGGTGCAAGGAGCGTATACGGACTTTCACGTTGATTTTGCTGCTAGTTCGGTGTACTATCATGTAAGTCGCCCATCAAGCCCGAAAGAGAGACCGCGCGGTTCACCATTTTGTAAATACAGGTCGTCTTTGGTCAAAAGACTTTTTTATTCGCTCCGCCGACGACCCGCAATCTCAAGCAGTACCGCCTCTGGTCCTCTTCCACCCGGCAAGATGTGGAGTGGCTTGGCAAAAATCTCGAGCAGTTGACCCGAGTCGATGTGTTCGCGGGTGACACGCTCCTTATTCCAAGCGGTTGGATCCACGCGGTCTACACGCCATTAGATACTCTTGTTGTGGGCGGCAATTTCCTTCATGACTTGGGCGCTGCAATGCAGCTCCGTCTCGTCGAGATTGAGAATCAGAGTCTCGTGCAGAGAAAAGCCAAATTTCCCCATCTGAAGCGGCTGTTATGGTACGTCGCGCACAATTGGACCGGGCGGTTGAAGGGCTGCACGCAGGCATCGCCACTGGAAGCAATTCCCGTCTTACCCCCTCGTAGAAAAGTTTTTCCGGGCTTGCGGCTGGTTCTGCAAATGCTTGAGGACGACATCGAACTCTTAGATGAGGTTGCAGCAGGGTCATCCAAGTCTCCTCACGGCCCTGCAGCATTGAAGAAAGAAGTCAAGGCTGCGAAGGAAGCAATTCCGTTTGGTCTAGCGAAAGACAACGCCAAAAATGGCAGAGCCATGCTTGTCGAGCTCAGAGAACTGCTGGACAAAAAGCAAGAGGCACACAAACCCAAGCAGGAAGGAAAAGCGGTCAAAGCAACCTCCGCAATCACATCGGAGGGCGTGAAGCAAAAGAAAACACCCGCCGCGCAGCCAAAGCGCAAAGCTTCGCTTGCCGCTGACGATGTTGGCTCGGGCAAGCGCTCAAAGGCCGATCCAGCTGAGCCTTCAAAGCCGTTGCCAAAGATTGCGGTTGCTCCCAAGCGTAAGAATGCAAAGCAACCTATCGTAAAAGCTGCCAAAACGACGAACCCGGTTCCCTCGGAACATCCTGCAGCTGACGAGACGGGCTGGCAAGGCATGATACGCGCTGCCGCCTTGGGGTTGCGTACACGATGATGTTGGTGGGTGTCATTATTAGAGTCTTGTCAGTCCTTGGGGTTGGGTGAGGTACATGAACGAGCCTCCACAGAGGCCAGATGTCTTTAGTATGTTAACAACCCACCAAGAGTAGGATGCCGGATAGGGCCTCAGACGAAGATGACGTTGGTAGTTCATGATCACGTGACCCCCCTGGCGATGCAGGTTCAATTTGGAGAGCCAATCATTAAACCCTAACCATATATTCTCTCTAATCCTAATGCAACAGCGTGCAAATGTTGGTTCATCGTGTATCTACTTCATCTGCGTTCAAATTTCTGGTCATTGCGTTTTTTGCATTAAATTCGGAGTACATTCATCATCTGCTGCTTTCAGCTTGCAAATATTATGATCTAGGAGGAACAAGGTGCCATTGTGGCTCGCTGCTTCATAGGTGTCCAGCTGGTAAGAGGCCATGATGCTTAGTGCAGTTGCTGCTCGTAAGGCCAAGGCTGAAGCCGAAGCGGCAGCGCATGCACAAGCCGCAGCATCAGCATTGCAAGACACAGGCACCTCGCGAATTGGGTCACGCAAAAAGCCTCGATTGGTTGGACCGAGCGAGAATGACAGCCATGTAGGCGCTGCATCAGGGCTCGAAAGGCTGGTGAATGCGAAACTGGAAGGTGCAGCTGAAGAAATTGTCGAAAAGATGCCGGATGTCTCCAGCGATGAAGACTCACAGTCCGAAGAGGATGACGTCGAAAGTGTGGCGACAATGGCACAAGTTGAGCTGCTTTCACTCGAGAAGAAGTCGAAAGGCTTGAGATACTTTGCTGCGGCAGCCCAAAGACACACCAGCGACGTAGACGATGCTGAGGAAAGGGAAGAGGAAGACTCGCAAAACGAAGAGGCTGAAGGATCTGCAGAGCCTTCACACGAAACGTCCGAGGATGACGAAGAAGGCGACGAGGTCGTCGGGACAAGTAGAAAAGAATCGAGTGATGCGAATAGAGAGGACCGTGCAAATTCTTTTGCAGTGCCTGTCAGTCGCAGAGCTGACAAGTCCCGGGCACGCGACGTCCGGGGAATGGAGGACGGACTGCGAATTTTGACAACGTGGCAACCCTGTTATGGTGGTAAGGACAAGAATTGCATTCCAGCCACGTCTAGCAGTGGAGAAATTCTCATTGGAATGAAAGAAGGAGAGGTAAGCCTTTGGGGAAAACGTATCGCTTGAATTTACTGCTAAGAATCTTCTCTTGCCACAGACACTTGCGTTTGTCGGTGTTGTGCGCCTTAAAGTCCTCAGAGGTGTGGCATCCATCAGCGGAGCTCATGTTCAATCAACCTCTCAAGGGTCTTCCAGCCAGATGATAGTCATTGCTCCGCACAGCAATACCATCCCGGTCATCACGGCAGTGCGGAGGTCGGATTCACCGATCAGTGGCGATTCCAACACCGGAGTGCCAACCTTGGGCCCTTCTTCCACCACGGTGCTCTGCATTCAGCCGCATCACATGTCAGGCATTCAAGATATCGGCCTTGTGTGTCCGCTCCCGACTGACCGACTTTTCGAAGCCGAAATGTCGTATCACTACTCACAGCTGCGCCTGCCGCTCTTTTGCCCGGTCGAAAAGGAGTCGAGGCTGATCACAGGCCAGCAAACGGTCCCAGCTTGGGATGCGGCGCTAGACATGCTGGCCGAAACATGTGCCGTCAAGGATTCGGAAGCGATGACCGTCTTGGTACGAGGTCCGAAACGAGTGGGAAAATCGACCATCGCTCGGATGGCTCTCAATCGATTGATCACCACTCGTCGTTTCTCCAAAGTCGCGTTCCTTGATCTTGACTTGGGGCAAACCGAGTTTGGCCCACCTGGTATTGTCTCACTACATGTCTTCGATGCGTCATCCGACGCGCCTCTTATCGTTGGCCCGTGTTGGTGCACTGCAAGACAGCCGCTAAGAGCCCACTTTGTCGGAGACGTGTCGCCTACGGATGCGCCACAAGATTACATGCAGGCTGTCCTTGACCTCCTGGACCACTTCTTGGTCTTTGTGCAAAATATCGAGCCGCCTGCGCGGAGGGGTCGCCGTGCTGAAGAATCTGAATCGATGACAGACCCAGTGCAGCCGAACGTCCCGCTGATCGTCAATACGATGGGCTGGGTCAAAGGCTTGGGCGCAGACTTGCTCGCTCAGCTGGAGGATCGCATCGACGCAACGCACATCTTTGACTTTATGGCCGACTCGAGCGTTGACGTTATGCCCATCTCCATCCCTCGCCGACACAGCAACGGCTCAACTTTGCTTGTTCCACTGCCACTTTTTGGCTCAACTTCGACCCGCCATCTAGCGGCCGCAGACACACGCACACTAAGCATGATGTCTTACTTGCATATGAAAAGCATTCCTGCTGCAGCATCTCATGAACTGCCGATGTGGGATTTCCATACGCCAGTCATCGCCATCAATCCGTACCAAATCGATCTCAAGTATGGCTTCCCTGCCGGCGTCCACATACTTCCATTTGGGGCAGCAGTACCGAAAGTACATCAGCTCGCAGCGCTGGACTGCAGCATCTGCGCCATCGTCGAGGTTGCTGCTGGCGGAGGCAGCGAGACGAGCGCACACCCAGCTTACGAACAATCCACCTGCATCGGTCTCGCTCTCATCCGCAGCATTTCTCAAGTGCATAATCAAATTGAGCTCCTTACGCCTATATCACCGACTCTGCTCAACGGACATATTGGGAGACTCGCTTTGGTGAAGGGTGCAATCCCTGTGCCCATTTGGGCATTTCTCGACCGCGAGCTAGTGCAAGCTGCCAAAGAGGGAACGCTCGCCGCTCGTCCCGGTGCACAGCTTTCCGGCGTGCCGTTTCGCCAAGTGCCATATCTCGACTTTCCAATTCCACCAGACATGCACGTGAACCAGATCAGCCAAAATGGCAACAGTACTGGCCCACCACAACAGATTATGGGGACAAGGGTGCGCAAGTTGAGAAAGAACGTCATGCGCAAGGGGCAGCGCGCGGCTATGCAAGCTGCTGGTTCAATGTAATGTTATTGCTGCTCAATCTAAGAGCATCATGGCGAGCGCTTGATCCAACCGCTGGGAGTGGCTACAGCTGTGATAGGGACGTCATCCTCATCCGCAGGGACGCGCTCCCGTTCTGGCAGTATTTGCTCTTGTAGCGCCAGTGCAACAACGGCTGGCGGCCTTCTACCATTACGGGCATTGAACGCGGTCGTTCGAGAAATGTAGCGATCGTAGTAGCCTTTGCCGTGTCCGAGTCGGCCGCATTCTGCATCAAATGCGACGCCCGGTGCGAGAATCAGGTCCAGTCCGTTGCCGCCTGTGCTTTGCTCGAGAGCTGAGCGACATAGTGTATACATAGCAATTTGATTGTCAAATATGGCGCTAAGGTGCACGCAGCAAAGTAAATGTGATTGCACCTACCATCTTCCCTCCGTTGCGGCTCGACCTCGCTCACATCACCCTCGACCGCGTAATAATCAAGCGGCTCGCGTATCCCCCACCTGTTCGTCTTCATGTCCTCAAAATCCTGCTGAGAACGAATGCGCAACATGCGCATGTCCGACGCGAACACCTGACCTGTCGTGGGCGGTGTTTTAGACGCCTGCAGGGGACCAGGAAAGGCGACAGGAGGTGCTTGGCCGTTTGTAGACGCAGATGTGGTTGGTGGCGTTGGCGCAGAGTGTGGCGTCAGCTTTGCTTGCCCCAACAAGCCAGCGGACTCTTTCGAGCGAGCAAAAACAGCAGCTCCTGCGTCCGCGGTCTCCTTTCCTTGCTCTGAGGTTGATGCTGGTGATGCAAAGAGGGGGACGTAGAGCTTTTTGCCTATGCCGGCGCATGGAAGTAGCGTTAGCACGGACCGTGGCCAATTAACCGTGACGTGACAAAGCGCAGAGGGGTTCGCGCACCTTGTTTTAAAGCGTCGGTGCATAGTTGATCCGTGATTATTTCACCGGATTTCATATTGACGTAGATGCTCACCGTCTGCGCCTGCGCCCAGTAATCCGAATTGAGAATGAGTGACGAGACTTCGGACGCTGTGATGCACGGTAGCGCGATTCGATCAGATCATTCACACATGGCGCGATGAGTATGGCTTCAGCGAGGTCAGCCAGAGGCGGACTAACATTGTGCAGCAATATCCTGAGCTGAAATTTCAGAGAGCTTCGCAGCCATGGCCTTGCGCAGTACCCGCTTGCGTTGTCGGACCGTCTGATGCGGCGCAAGCGTTGCTGACATCGTAGAGTAAGGGGATGAAATGACTTCGCTGACGCTGATCCTTGTTGATTCTCGTCGAGCTTGTACAGCGTTAACCTGTGAGCTGCACCAGCTGACGCTTCGACGGCTTGATGCTATCTTCGCTGATTCGGCCCTCCTGACGAATGCATGTGAAGCTTCGCGCTCGATGCAGAGAAGAGTTGAAGAACTGACGCCAGCGAAAGCAGCACGGCGAGCAAGTTGCATGAGGCACACAGAATCTTCTTTCTTCAGTCACCGTCAAGTCCACTGATTTGGACCTCCTCCCCAGCACAATCTTGCTTCATCCATCGGACGCCGTACACAGCACATACGAGGTCCTTCCGTCTGGCTTGAGCGAGAATCCTGCACCCAAATACTTCCAGCTGAGGCGTTCGTCAATGTTGATGGCGAGGCGACAGGCCTTTCTTTCTTTTTCTTCTTTTTTTTCCTTGTTGCCGTCGGCGCCGATAGCGGCGAGAGATGTTCACAAAGGCTTTCAACGCATCCATATCCACCAGGAGTAGATCGCCTCTTCTACCTTTCATATGTCGGGCCCATCATTGGACAACATCTGCGGGCAGCTACAGCATGGAAGACCGACCCATAGACAGAGGGGGTCCTCCGCCGTATCCGGGCTGCGCAAGCTACTCGTCCACCTCGATAGCGGGCGTCAGTGCCAGCCCTGGTCCCGGCGGCTACCCGAATGCCTCCTTACCCTACATGGGATCCCCGTCCCGTGGGCCGGGAGGTGGAACTGGCACGATGTCCTACATGAACAGCAGCAGGCATCCCAGTGGGGGTAATTCGCCTTCGCCCTTTGCACCGGGCGTCCCCAGTCAACCGTACAGGACAACCTACGCCTCCCCCTCCTTCTCTTGCGCCACGGGCGCTTCGGGCACGGCCTCCCCCTCCAACTTGCACGGGAGGGTAGGCTTGATGTACCAGCAACACCCTCACAGCGGCGCAACTTCACCGCGTGTCGGTACTGCACCCCTTCCCCCGTCTTCTGGCCCCTTTTCAAGCGGACATTCGGGGCAAGGCGCATCGCCATCTGGCGCCTTGTATTACTCACCTCGCGCAGCTGGCAGTGCTGCGGGCGGGCAATATGGAGCACATCCGAGCTCTTATGTGTTCGATGGATGTGCTCCAGGTACTACCGCCCGTCAGAGAATGCTGGGGTCAGCCTCGATTGTCTCGTCACGAATTGATCCAAACGTATCCACTTCGTCGTGGCCGGCGCTGTCGCCCAACGCCATGAGCAATCCAGACCATTCCATCAAGGGGAGAGGTAGCGAAACGCCTGAAACGTACTCTGGAAGCCTGCCAGACGAAAAGCCACTCGTTCTTGCTGCTAGAAAGAGGGGTCAGGCTTCGATGGAGGAAGATGACAGCGTCGATCTCTCGGAAGGCAAGAAGGGAGACAAATTTGCGAACAAGAGGAACCGCGTGCATTTCAGCTGTAAGCCATCCTTTCAGCTCTTTACCTGCTGGTCTCACGGCTCACTGGCTTATTTCGATTCACAGGCACCGAATGCCACCGCCGCAAGCAAAAATGCAATCGCGAGACGCCATGCAACCACTGTATTGCGCGCAAGGTTCCTGAAAAATGCAAAGTCTTCCAGCCTGGTGAGGACGCCAATGACATGCAATCGCGGGTTGGCCGTCTCGAAAAGCTCTGCGAGAGCTATCTTCCTGCCATTCTGGAAAAGCTCGAAGAGCAAAGCGAAAGGCAGGAGGCGATCGAAGGCACATTGCGAGAGCGCGAGACGTCGGGTATGAGTGGATGGGACAGGCACTCTCTACGTGAACGTGCCGGAGCCGCAGTTTTCCAACAACAGCCGCCTTTAGATCCAGAGGGCGTACACCTACCTCCTCTCGCATGGCCGACAGATGAGAGTCGGCGAACCGCTTTGATGGGCGTCATGCGCCCTCCAAGCCGGGGCGCCGGCCGACCCGGCAGCTCCCACTCCCGTACAGATGGCCCCACATCAACTTTATCGGCCGTCGCGGCGGCGGCTGCCGCTGCTGCTGCTGCTGCGGCAGAGAACGACGCGACAAACGTCGACGAGGGTCGGCTGGACCCGAAAACGGGCAGCTTCCTTGGAAGCGGCGCAGTCAGCATGAGAATCAACCGGCTGCTGGATGTCCTGCCCACAGCTTCTTCAGCTCGGAGGTCGCGTTCTAAACCGCGGGGGGGTGGTGCTATTGGCGAAAATGCACATGTAGGAGACACAAGAACGGATAGTGACAAAGGGGAGGACGCAGCCGACAATGACAATAGCAGGAGTTCTGCTTTGATTGATCCTTCTTTGGATGACATGACCGATAGGAGAAGTAGCGTTGTAACAGATGCCGATGATGACGGTACTGCCAGGCCAGGCACCTCGAGCGAGGAAGAGGGCAATGTGGGCGACCCCGTGCGGACGATCGAGTCTGCTCCTACCGAGCTTGAAGAAGCTCTGGCAGAGTACGGTGTCCTGGATGGCGAATGCGCACAACTATTGGCCGCTTTGCCATCAGAAGAGCTGGCGCGCAAGCTGATTGACCACTACTTCAACGACATTAACTGGATGCGGTCCCCCATGCCACGCAAGACCCTTCTCCCCCTTTTTGACGACTTCTGGAAGAGCGGTCCAAAGCTCACGATCACCAATCTGAACATCTTTGCGGTGCTCATGAGCACCTGTGCGCTCGCCTTCACCAGCGCGCCCTTTGAGGATTCTGAGTCGTCAGAGGAACAGCCAAAGGAAGCGAAGAGCGTCGACCGGATGTGCTCACCAAAGGGCAGGATGCTGGCAGCTCGGAGGTTCAACTACGCTGCGCATCGGGCATTGCTCGCCAGCTCTACACTCGGCATCGAAGATCTGAATCAGGTCATGGGCTGGGTGCAGTCGACCAAATTCCTCTTCCTCGATCGGCGCATCTCTGAGGCATATTTTGCAGCAGGCTCCGCAGCCAAGAGCGCTTTTTCCCTCGGCCTCCATCGCGACGGCTCCAAACTTGGTCTGTCGCATGAGCAAACACAATTCCGGCGCATAGCCTGGAGCATCGTATACTACGGTGACAAGACGCTTGCGCTCAACCTCGGTCGCCCGACGAACATCCTCGATAGCGTTTGCGACGTTAAGGGCCCTACGGCCGAAGAGCTTGACGACGAGTATCCGCATCCTGTGTCAGAACCGTCTCAGCCGATGCCGGAGGGCGTAGCGAAGCCGACGTGTCTGACCTACACAACCTTCCGACACAAGATCGGCGCCATCATGTCACGCGTCGTCGACATTTACCAAGAAGTGCACCGCCCTGCGCACTACAAAGATGTCTTGGCGATCGATACGAGCCTAGAACAGCTGCGAGCAGCGCTGCCATACTACTTTCGATGTAAGCTGAATGCCCAGGACAAGATCGAGATCGATATAAGTCTCGACAGTGCATTCCCTTTCGTCCCCGTCCAACGTTTCCTCATCGAAGCAGAGATCAACTTCCTGCGCATAGCTCTTCATCGTCCATTTTTGCTCCGCTCAGCTGGATCACATGGTGCGCGCTACATTCCCTCACGGCGAGCTTGCATCCAGGCGGCTCACCTCGACTTGAAGCTGCGCAATCACTTTGTGCGCTATCTGCAGGTCCGCTACGGACACAACAACATCCCACTGCACTTCCGTGTGCACCTTGGAACTTACAAGTGGTTCAATTCGTTGCTCATCTGCGGAATTGTCCTTCTTATCGAGCCTCACGCGCAAGATGCCACGCAGCTCAAGTCGCACCTCGCTGACTATATCAAGAAAGCCGATGAGTTGAAGAAGAAAGCGGTGGTTCGCGACGACATCAGCGAAAAGGAGGCAAGTACTCTGCGTCTATTCATGACCAGAATCGAACAGCTACAAGAGAAGGGAAATCCTTCCAAGTCTGCAAAGAAGCGCAACAGATTTGCCGAGCAAGATTATGAGTCCGGAAACAAAGCTGTGAAGCGCCCGAATGGGCGCACAGAGGAGGAAGCCGGACTTCTCTTAGGACTCGGCCAGCAGGCACGGGATGCCTCAATAATGAGCCCGGTATCATCTAGCGCTGCAACGCCGCGAATTCGCGTTCCCAGTAGCGTCGACGGTGTTCCCTCGACGGTCCGCGCTGTAGGAGCTCTGAACAACAACAGCCCTGCGGCGACGACGCCGAGCCTCAACGGCGAGCATTATCATAGCCCTGCTGTGCAAAGCGCGACGGAGGACGCTCAGCACATCTTTGACGCATGGTATCGAGCAGAAATGGCGTCCGGCGGATCCATCATGGATGCCGCGTTCGGTCAGCAACCACCGTTCTTGGAACGCAGTCCACAGGCATTTGCCATTCTGCCAGGCGCTCCATACACAGGCACGAGCTCTGCCTCTCCTCTACCTGGTGCAAGCGGTGCGGGTGGCTCCTCAGTGCATGGCGGGCCAACGTGGGCGGTATTGCCTCAGCCTCAGTGGGTTGATGGCACTACAGGTGCGTCTTTGATGGGCCACGCGATGACAATCACGGCCAACGGAGGAGTTGGACCGGAAGCAGGTGGCATAACTCATGATCTGCAGACCGTGCGTGCTGCCGGAACCATCCCACCTGAGGATCTAAACGAACCGGCCGGCAGTGGCTTCCAACCTGCCGACGCTAGCAACACGCAGTTCTGGCAGGAGTGAGTTGCATCATGAAATATTTATGTGCTTGAGTTGGTCGGCTGATCATTTCTTCATTTATCGCTCGCAGCCTGATCAAGCGGATCGCTCCATGATGATGCGACAAGCCCACAAGTAATTGGTACAGAAATGTTGTATGATACAGTGTACAAAATGTCTCAATGGAGTCCCACAAGTAGTCTCGCGGCTCCAGTGCAAAACACAGCTACTCCGGTCTCATTGTGCCGACGGGTCTGATGAGGTAGGAGCAGCGTGAACAGGGCTGTCATGCGGGTGTTTCTCCTCACGCTTGCGCGCGATCATTCTTTGAGATATCTCGATCTGCTTGCGTCTGGCATTTAGCAGTCGCTCAGCCTTTTCGACAGACATATTGTCCTCATAGTTCGGAGGAGCGTTCTTGTTGCTCTGACTCGATGCTATGGCGCCCATGCCACTGAGCTCGCATTTCAGGAGCACAATCTCGTTGTCGAGCTGTCGTAATTGCTCGATAAGCGGCTTGAGCGTCTCGTCTAACTGGTACTGCTGAAGAGCTGCTCGCGCGACCGATGCAATGTGTTTGAAACTGCATGTCATCGGGGCAGTGCGATGGAGTGAGCTCGCACATATGCAGACGCGGAATCAAACGCGACACCTACCGATCTGGCCCTAATAAAACCCCGCCATACCACCTCGAAACCACGCAAAGACAGTCAACCGCGCCTTCCTCCTGCATGATGCGCAAAATATGTTGCGATCCCCACTTCTCTCCATCGTCTTCCTTGTCCTCGGTAATCGCAAAATCTTCCGGGCCACCCGTGCCGCTGCGGCCAGGCTTGAGTTGCAGCACGCGAAGGGCGTACATGTCATGCGAAGATCCGCGCTTCTCTGCTGGCGCTCCTCGCAAATTGGGAGGCAGGAGGTCGACAGGAACGTGCGTTGGGTGAACTACCTTGGATAAATGGGTCAACATGGCGGAGAGGACGTGCGGCGAGTTGCTCTCGAGCGGATAGACGTACGCGATGAAGAGTGAGTCTCTATCAGCGAGCTGGGCGGACGCACAACTGGTCGGCATGGGTAGATCAGATGTCTTTGGGGCGAGGCCAAGCCAAGATGATAACGTGTGCGCGCCGTGAGCTTTGTCTTCTCCTTTTCCTCCCTCCTGTGCTAATCCTTTCACCCTTGCATCTGCTCCCATGCCATCGGCCCCAAAAAAGGAAGGGGTGTCTGAAGATTTTTTGGCGTTTCCCTGAGCATCAGACGCAGCAGCTTTCTTGGCGCGAACAGCTTGCCAAGCTGCATCCGCGGCATGTTGCGCCTCGCGTATCTCTTTGGCATCCTGCGCCTCCTGTCGCCGAGCTTGACGCTTCCTCTCCGCCTTCATCTTTTTGACCCCCCTCTCTGGTTCGCTCATTTGCAGTGGATTATTTCCGCGGCTGTCATTGCTGCCCTTCAATTTTCCTAACGACGTTTCGCCTTCAGCGGGTGCTTTGTAATTTGGGACGATGGGCGCTAATTCTGGGTCATCATCTGCGTCCGAGTAGACTGAGCCTGCGCGTGTAGTCCGACGGCGCTTCTGCAGTGGCACTTCAGAACCCTTCGACTTTCCCGTATTCTTGCGCTTGGCCTGTTCAGAGGTTACCTTGGGGGGATGTGGCTTTGATTGGGCAAATCCATCTTCATCGCCCTTGTCGCTGAATTCAGCCGTGTGGGAAACGAATTCCTCCCCACTGGTCTCCGAGTCGCCTTCCCTACTGAGACGAGTCCATATCCCACCCCTTTTGCCTTCGTCCTTCGCATTTCGACCTTTGATCGATTCTGGGACCCACTCGTCCTCGCTGTCCGAGGCGGGTGACTCATCCTCACTTAGGTCCTCGTGGTCTTCGTCCTCGCCGACGTCTTGGCTCACGCTACTATCGGATTTGCCTTTCCCTTCGGCATCGCCCTTTTTGGAATGACTGGTGCCATGATTGCTACCGCTTTCGTTGACATTATCATCGCGGACCGAGCTTGATGGCCTGAATGGCAGCTTAGCCTTGGACACGTTGGCAGGATTGCGCAAGCGAAGTGTGATACCGCTAGGTCGGCTCGGCACCCGTGGCATGTCGGACCTCAAGCTGACACATGCCTCTGTTATTCTCCTGTTTCCCTCTCCATGGCAGAGTTCAAGACTTGACGTTAAGAATTACGGATGAAAGCACTTGATTGAGCCTTTGTTGCCAGCGTTGGGCCTGCACCAAGGCATCCATGAATGCGCTTAAAGGTCTTTAACAGTTTTCCACAAAATCGGGTTATAATACCTATATAATGTACTCATTCCCCGTAAATATGTGCATTTGAATGTGCCCAGGCGGCCGGCCCTCGGCGGATGGCCGGACCAGCACGGAGCTGCCGAGACGACTGAAGACTCATGCTGCCTCCATATTGGATGTCAGACTCATAGCCTTGACTCTGGTTAGGCTATGGGGGTTCAACGACAGCCAGACAGCTTTGGCGCCGAGTGCATAATGCTCCAGCAGGTGCGGTGACAGGTACGGTGGCCCCTCAGATTGGACTCTCTTTCAATCGCAGCGCAAGGCCGCCTGCCCAGCCCTCAGCTTGGCCGCTCTCGACGGGCAACAACACGCAGCTGTTGATCATTGGACTTGATCTTGCGCACTCGTTACAGGCTGCAAGGCTCGCAGCTGACAAGCTCAGCATGTACTACACGCTTACCTTGCTTTCACTCACAGCAATCATCATCTTCTGTGAGTGACCCTCGAGCTTGAGCGCAAGAGCGACCCTGCGCTCCGCCTCCTCTGACCCTGCTTTTCCTCGTCGCAGTGGCGATTCGGCACCGTGCAACCCTCGTGAGCCGCCTGCCGCCTTCAATCCAATCGCATCTGCCTCCATTACTGCAACCGTCCCCATCTCACGGCGGCGCGGCCTACCGGCGTCTGCCCGTGTTCGACTGGGGAACCGCGCGCGACGCGGGTCTTCACTCGACCTTGTTCGACATCGAGGCGAACATCAATGATGGAGACACCAGAAGCGGGTTGGATCAACGTGGTGCAGAAGAAGTGACCGCTATCATGCATGCTCAGGGTGTGGTAGGTTGTACAAGCATAACCCTTGCACTGCTTTGACTGCTCCACTAACTTGATCGCTTGATCCATCCTCTCTTGCCAACAGTCTTTCGATGAGGCGCGGTTGATACGCCATCAGAATATCTTGCGGCAAAACAACATCGATCCACATACTGGTATGCCGCTTGATAGCAAAGCTGTTCTCTCTCTCGGAGCCTCATCTCGGCGTTGAGACACGGGCCGGCTTCAAGGAAAGTACAAGGGTTGTTGTGGTTCTCATGGACTCTGGGGCTGTATCATTAGAAGGCATTTGCTTGCTTTAAATTACACTTCCGTTTGCGTGGATGTAGCTCATACTGGGCGCAGTAGAAGAGAGTTCTTTATGTCGACGCCTCTTGATCAGCCGAGCCTGAAACCTAAGATGAGACCTGCCGTGAAAGTAGCGCGTTGCTGGAAATCAGCTGTAAACGACAATACGAGGAAAGTGTACCGTCAGCATGCATTTTGATAGGCTTCTTTCGCAGCTGCGAACAGCCTGTCACACACCGGTTAGGAAATCAACTAGACGCTGCCAGATCCTAGCAGCTCTCGAGTGGGTGATGGGGTTCCCAGCTGGGTCAGCAGTCCCTCCCGCAGCGGTATTGACGACTGTCTCATACTTGCTGCCGATCGCCTTCCAGTCGATGGTGATCCAGCGTTGGCTGGAAAAGTACTGCATTAGAACAAAAGTTCCGCCTAATAGGAAGGCGATCAGCTTGAGGCCCTTCTTAATGAAGATACCTGCGCAGACACCGCAGACGGTGCCGAAGGAAAGCTGGTAGAGGTTCACGATCGATTCAGGTCGTTCTCCGTGCCCCTCATCGAGGAGCGGCAGAGACGCACTGCTGGCATATGACCGGGAGTTGGAGAGGTCCTCACATGCGATCGTGTTGGATTGCTGCTTGAATGCCGAAATCGCCAGGGCTGCGATCACGGTCCCAGAAGCGGCCATGCTCAGGTTGAGCCTGGCTCCCTGGCCTCGACCGTACGAGCCAGATCCCGAGCCCCCTGCACGCGGCGGTAGCTCGAGAGCGAGAGAGCTGACACAACGCCTAGAGAAGATGGCGCTAAGCGGCTTCGTTCGCTGCCTGAACGGGGTTGCAGCGGCATGGCGCAGCGTGAGCGCTTGCGTGGTCGATGCGCTAACGGCGGGGAACGACAGCCGCAGACCCAGGCCTTGCGCGGCGCAGCGCATAGATGGTCCTACAATCATTTGGTATGATCCAGGCAGTGACACGTTTCAAGGTTTACTCCGTACCGAGCTATTCCTCATTGAACCAGAGTGCAAGCATCGCCACCCACATACCATAGCCATCCAAGTGGCATGAGGGGGAGCTGCTGATCCATCGATGAAAGACGGCCTTCGATCCGGGTGTTATTGGCATTGCCACATCTCAACCCATCAGCGCACAGGCCACTCGGCTTGCACTCTCATACTTGGAGCCCATCATCACACAACCCTAACATTGAGTCCCGTACATAGTCTTGCTCTAATCAGTCGACGCGTCGTCCGCTGGTCGGTCTCACGCTCTCTCCGAAGGGACTCACCGTCTGCTCTTTTCGGCTCACGTTCACCACAGCCGGGCTGGGCAGCCTGGGCATTGTCCGGCCTAGCGAGCAGCACATCAAGAGTCAAGACCTATAGCAGATCCATTCGTGATGACCAAATTGTAATCTACAGTGTGCTCTGCACCGTCATTATGCAACCTTGGATGCCAGTCTCCTGATCGACGGAACCGAAATGTATGCGGGGCAGTACGTCTCGATGCCTACGATGATGATCAAGAAATCGGGTCAGCCTTTAGGATTACGTGGGCAGAGTCCAGAACGGACACGCTACTCACCCGTCACTTCCCTCGGTATCGGGAGCTCGTAGGGACCAGCTTCGTCGACTTCTGGTGGTAACAGGAGGTGATCGTTGCGGTCATTGGGCACGACCCGCGCAGCGACAGCCTTTAGGATCTCTGGCGAGATGGGATTCTCATAATCAGCGACATAGTAGTGGCTGATCAGCTTTTGGATCTGCGTTGGTGTCAGCATCCAGCAGACGTCGTAAATAATGTCGATATCGCCCAGCGTAGCTTTCTTGAGCTGCAGCAACTTGGTCGCCTGCATGAGATGCTCAAGCTGCAGTGTGCCTTCAGGCATGTCGTGCGACTTGCACCACTCCTCGATACGCGTAATGTTGTACTGGATCTGCATGGCTCGCTTCCACGAGCAGAAGTTCCGCCGCATTAGGAGATCGTTGAAGCTTGTCACGCCAATCAGCTTTAGCAGCTCAGTGACGACCTGCTGCGTGACGGAGGGTTCAACATAGTAGCTTTTAAGACTCTTCCAGACCTTGTTCAGCACCGCCAAGATGTCGTCCATGGCGTACGGTGGTGTCGTAGCGCCCGAGAGCAGGCCGCGGAAGAGCCGACCTCCTCCGCCGTCGCTCGTTACGAATCCAGGAAGCGACTGCGACTCAACAAGCGCAGGGATGACCATCTTGTGCAGCTTCTTTTTGGCCTCTTGCATCCAAGTGTGGTAGATGTTGTACTCGAGACTGTCCAAGTCATGCTTGACGATGGTAACCAGACGCTCATAGTCTCCCCACTCGAAAGACCTTGCCGCGCCATCGGCACCGGGGCCGATGCCTTGCAGCATATCGCTTTCGGCGATGCAGACGAACGAAAGAATCTCATGGACGTTGGAGAGCCAGAAGATGCCGGGCACGATCGCATCGTCGCCTTGGAAGCTCATGACGTGCTGCTGAATTGTCTGCATGACGTTGGCCAGGAATCGTTCGCTCTCGCGCACCATGCCATATTTCCACATCTCGTTCGTAACGAGCGAGATGAGATGTGCTGGGAAGAGGACCTCCTTGGGCGACGGAGGGTTCTGCAAACTCGGCGCAGGGATCTTGAGGTAGCGGATGAGCCCGTTGAGCACATCTTCATCGAGCTGCTCCTCGTTCTCGAGGATCTTAATGATCTCCTCCGAGGGGTCGTCATCATAGTCCTCGTCATAAACACCCCGCTGGCCAAAGCCAGGAATCTGACCATCAGTACCAAAGGCAACGGACACATGGCGGTTTGCGATGGCCGCGCTCCGCTTGGCCGCCGCCATGACATCCTCGTCATCACCCATGCTCATCGGCTGCTCAAGCGCCTCGGCCTCGCTATGTCTCCTGGCACGTCTCTTTGGAGCATTCACGTAGCCGTTCTCCCGACCTGTAGCCATGTTGAATACAGGCGGAGCAGCATTCTCGATGCGCTGCGAGTTCTTCTGCAGCGTATTGAGCGCATTGGCGCGGTTGAGCTGCTCCTTGAGAGCGCCAATCTCCGCACGCAGGGAGTTCATCAGCGCAATGTCTTCTTCAGACGTCTTGGCCGATGTGGCGATCGCGTTCTCCCGCGCTTCGAGCTCCTGTGCGTGGTTGGCGGCCTCCTCGCGGAGCTGCGCGATGAGCTTTTCGTGCTCGTTGATGCGGCGCAGTGAAGCCTCATGCTTCGCATCCACCTCCTTCTTGGCAATCAGCAGCTCATGCCATTCGGCATGCGGCACGCTGGGCTTATCGAGCTCGGTCTGCAGCACCCTCGCTTTGGCATCCAGCTCATCATGCTTGCCCTGCCACTGCGCGACCTGCGCCTCGAGTGCGCGGATCTTGGCGACGAGCTCCTTGTTTTCGCGTGTGCGCTTCTGGAGGTTCTGCGTAAGCTCTACGACCTTGTTCTCCAGCTTACCAGAGACCTCCTTGAAGTGCTTGACGCTCTTCGCCTCGTTGCGCAACGCGATGAGCTCGCGCTTGGCCAGGCGCCGACGATGCATCGACTGGATGAGGATGATGCCCTGGCGGTTCCTGCGCAGCTGGCGACGCGCCAGCACGCCACGGAAGAGGCTTTGCAAGCGCGTGGCGGCAAAGTGCGTGCGGGTCTGCGCGAAGCGCGCCCGCACCTGCCGGCCGCGGATGAGGGCCTGCAACCGGACCATGGCCGTGCGGACCTGAGAAAAGTGCTGGCGTGCGAGATGCGCGCGGATGGCCGTCTGCAGGCGCGTGGCGGTCGTCTGCAGGCGTAGTTCGGCGACATAGGACTGGGCGAGCTTCATGCGCCACCACGACTGGATTTTGACCGAGTTGGTACGCATGGTCTGGTACCGCTTCTGGTACACGTGGCGTCGCAGGTTCTTCTGGATGAGCGTGGTGAGGTGGTTGAGGCGGTCCGTGCGGCGCTGCTCAAAGTGCGCGAGCATGCCGGCGCGGAAGAAGAGCTTGGTGAGCCCAATCTGGTATTTGTCATCTTCGCTGACGACAGACTTGAGAATGACGGACGAAAGCTGCCGGGCGGCCTCTTCGCTAGACATGTCCCACTGCTGCGACGGGACTAGCATGTAGTAGCGCGCGGCAAACTCGGAGAAGGTCCATCTGCTCGGGTAGCCGGCACAGCTGATGCGGATAGTCTCGAGAACACCGCATGCACGTAACTGGCCAAGGACGCTCTGCGGCTCGACGGCCCAGGCTTTCTTCTGCTCGTTGGGCTTGATGCAGCGGATGTAGTGGACATTTGTGTTGTCGATCGTGTCCATAAGGCTGACGAGCGAGGCTTTGAACTGCGAACCGAGCGTCGGCTTCTTGACGATCCCTCCAACCTTCCGCAGGCCGGGGGCTGGGGCGGGAGCCGCAGCAGCGCCTTTGTCACCGCTGGTGGCAGCCGCTGCACCTTCGGCTGCCTGCTGCTGCGCCTCCTTGGCGGCCTGAGAGGCGGCGAACGCAGCATCGAAGACCTCCTTGAGGAAAGGGTTGGTGGTGGACTGCAGCAGCGCAAGCTGTTCGTCCGGCACGGTGTCCCTGTTCTTCTCGAGAAAGCCCTCGATTGCGTAGTTGACATCCAGCGCGTAATGGCACACGGTGAAGCTAGAGTTGCCAAAGCGCGGATGCTTGAACGAGTTCTTGAACTCGGGCCTGCGGTCAAGCTGCGTGAACAATTTGGTCAGGAAAGACCCATCCGAGCCGGATGGTAGACGAGACTCCTCGTCGAGCAGCGAGAGGATGCCGAGCTTGCTCTCGATCATGTCGATCGTCGGTTGGTTGTCGCTAAAGTTGATGAAGGTCCACTGGATCTTTTCGTTCATATACTCCTCCTGCTCGAGCCGGAAGACGTGCTCGTTGAACTCGTGCTGCAGACGCTCGTTGGCATAGTTGATGCAGAACTGCTCGTACGAGTTGACCTTGAAGCGCTCAAAGCCGTAGATGTCCAGCACGCCGATCATTCTATCGCGCGTCGATCCGGATCCCAGCGCGAGGCTGTGGTTCATCTGGACGACGAGCCAGTCGAATAGGCTCGAGTAGATGTACTTTGCCACACTGTCGCGCACGCCGATCGCCTGCTGCAGGTTGAGATTGCTGACAATCTTCTCCCCCCGCGTGGTGAGCTGCTTCTTGACGATCCACTTTTTGAATTCATACGTGTCGATGCCGATCATGCGAGACGCGATGAACAAGCTCTGCTCGTCCTCGGCGATCATCGAGTCGTTGCGCGTGGCGGTGATCTGGACATTGCCGAGATGCAAGAGCGCCGCAAGCAACCGGAAGATTTGCCACTGCTTCTCGATCGTCAGGCCGACGGTGGACAGCGCCTTCTGTGTCGCGCGGAATTCTTCTGCATCATTGACACCCGCGATGACCGTGTCGCCGCCTTGGTTAAGGTAGTGAAACGCTTTGGCGTCCTCCAGACCGAGGTCCTTTCGCTCAGAAGAAGGTGCGCCTGCGCAGAGTTGATAGAAGATATGATAATTGCGCTCGGTCTCTGGCTGATAGACGAGACGAGATCGTTCAAGCAGGTACTGTGGGATGCAAGGGTAAAGGCGAAGGCACGGGAAGTATCAGCAGCCTTTTTGCAATAGTAAAGCACCGCTAGATGCACTCACAGTCCGCATCTTTGCGCCAACAATGACGTGCTTCTTGTCAAAGAGGATTTCAATATACTTGCCAAATCTCGAACTGTTGTCGTTCCGCGTCGTCTTGGCGTTACCGAAAGCCTCCATGATCGGATTAGTCGCGAGGATCTGCTGCTCCGTCTCGCTCATGCCCCCGTTCGCCGTGGCGGCCGAGTTGGCAGCGGCGGCGGCCGCTGCTGCAGCGTTGCCGGGCAAGGCTTTGCGTGCTGACACGCCGGTCGGCCGGTCGGGATCTTCGACAGTTGCAAAGTACCGCATGATGTACTTGGCCGAGACGGTCTTTCCGGCTCCTCTGTGATAGTGTGTCAAGGCAAGGCATGAGCGTGCAGTTTCGAGTGAGCAAAAGCAAACGAGAGGGGGGCATTGGGGGGAAAGACTCACGATTCACCACTGACGACGATGGTCTGATCCTTCTCGTCACGAATCATGCACCTGTACGCATCTTCTGCGATGGCGAACAAATGGGGCTCCAGCTCTCCGCGCCGTTTGCCGCTGTACGCCTGGATGACCTCTGGCGAGTACAGGTTCAAAGCGTAGAACGGGTTCACGGCGATCAGGACGATACCTGAATAGGTGTAGATGTTGCGCTGCGAGTATCGATTGAGGATGGTGTGCAGGACTATGCGCAGGGTGCGGAGGGTTGATCAGTTTTCCTTGTCACTAGAGAGGGAACTGTGCGAGGCACACACCAGCCGGCTCGTTCAGATAACTCAAGTTAGTCAAATCATCCGTCGCCTCGAGCATCGGAGGGTTTCGCAGCGGCGGCAGCTGTCCGTCAGGCAACGCACTGCCCCCGGTGGTTGTCTCGGCCAATCCGCCGGCGGCAGCCGCCGCGGCGTTGTTGTTGAACGCATCAATCTTCTGGCGCGTCGTCTTGACCGTCCGCGGCTGACCCGTCTCGTCAAGTGTGAACTCGAGCACGACGTCATCCGACGAAGAGGGTGACGCGGGTTTGATGAGCGTAGCGCTGATCCAGCCTTGATCCTTGTCCGGGAACCAAGCCTTGGTACCCGGTACGTAGGCCGAGAGTGGGTTGGAGATCGATGGACCGTTTGGGGCTGACATCTTGGCAACTGCGATGATTCTTTGTAATGTGCAAGGAAAGGGTCGTCGTGGCCCAGCCAAGCGAATTTAGAGCGGGAAGAGGGGAAGGAGCGAAGCGTCGAGCCGGTACCGGGCAGATCTGTCGATAGGCAGCGAAGGTCCGGTCACCAGCTAACTAGCTATCCAGGCAGGCACTCCGCTGACACGGGCGGTAGTCCAACAAGGTGAGGAGAACCTGCAAGCAGGTGCTGGGCGGGTGACTGCCTCCAGCTACGAAGTGAAAGCTGGAGGACAGTGGACAGGATGTAGGTACTTTATCCCCTGGGGTTCTGCTCTATAGTCGTCTCTAGCAGGTGGATCTCGCAGAGGACGCTGGCGGCTGAGACGGCCCAAGCAACATCGAGCTGGAGCTGTCGATCCCCCAAGGTTGTTGGTGGTGATCTGGTCACGCATGCATACATGCTCTTGTTTGGAGCTGATAAATGGAATGGAAGAATGTAGGATGGCTGGGAGATGGCGGGCGCGCGCGGCCACGGGTTCAACTTAAGGTATTATGAAGCTGGAGTGGAGATGGGGGTTCGAGGCACTGCATCCCAGCAGTCCAAGGTGTTGATGATAGGTACCAGCGCTAGAGTGGAGTGGAGTGGAGTGGAGAGGTGCCCCCTGTCGCCACGCCTGCTCTCCGCACGTGGTTGAACTCTTCGAGAGGCCTGGGGGCAACAGCAACCCTACGTTTTGCGAACACCGGCAACAGGTATATCCATATATACGAATATGCTAATCTTACAAGGCATGCTATGTGGTACCCGATCATGATCTTCGTGATCGTGGCGTTTTGTGCTGGGCCAGTATTTGCAGATGCCTTGTCAGGAAGCAGATGGAGATGCTCTCGTGTACAGTTCTCTTCGCTGAAACTCATGCAGGAATACCCTCTACGATCGCATGAACCTGCGGTGCGGTATCTGCCTCCATCCTCTCCTGTACCTTGCGCGCCTCGGCGTGCCAGTCCTATCCCGAGCAGAGGTAGGAATGGCGAGTCAGTTGAGCGATTTGAACCTGTAGCAGTAACGTACAGAAGCACTCACCGTACGCATGATGACCCATGTGGTGCCGATGCTCCCCAGTACGAGGCCGACCGTCAAGCCAAACCAGATGCCTTCCAGTCTCCAGTCAAGCTTAAGGAGGAGGATCGACACCGGAATCCCGGCGAGGTAGTAGCTGACCAGGTTGATGTATGCGCCCAAGTGTTGCCGGCCGCTACCACGCAGGATGCCACCTCCGACACCGCAGATGCTATCAAAGATCTGATGAGCGGTGCCAGGTCAGCAAGCAGCCATTGTTCATGGCACGAGAAGATAAGTTTCTGTATTGGGAAACCCACGCACCTGGAAAGCAGCCACGAACGGCAAAATGTCCGCGACAAGATCTACCACCTCCTTGTCTCCACTGAAGAGCCATCCCCAGCTGCCTCGCAGGCTGACGAGCGCTGCACTGTTCGCCACGCCGCTCGCAAGCCCAATGAAGAGCGAGGTGGAACTGCTGAGCCGCGCATACGCGGGCTTGTTCGCGCCGAGCAGGTTGCCGACGCGCACAGCTCCAGCGACGGCTATCGCGTACGGCAGCTGGTACGTGATGCTGCTCGTGACGAGCAGCACAGACTGTGCCGCCAGCGGCGTAGTCCCAAGCCATGAGGTGAGCAGCCCGGTGATCTCCCACGCCCACCACTCAGCCGCCATGGCCGTAGTCGACGCGAAGCCCAGCTGCCAGCACACGGCCAGCCCTTTGAAATCGAGTGCACGCCAGGACCAGCCGCCCCATGCCTGTCGTGGCGCAATGTAGCACTGCAGCAGGCCGAGCACGAGCATCAGGTAATACGAGATCAGCGAGGCGATAGGCGCTCCGACGAAGCCCAGGCAGACCGACGGCGGACCGTAGACGAGGAGGATGTTGAGCGGTACATTGATCACGCTCGCGATGGAGACCGCGATCGTCGGCGCGGTGAACAATCCCTGTGCTTGCAGGTAGCGGCGCGACGTCTCGAACCCGGCATAGGCGGGCAGTGCGAAGGACAGAATGAAGAGGTACTTGGCCGCCAGCGCCGCAACTTGAGCATCCTGCCCTAATGCAAGTAAGAGGGGCTCGGCAGCCCACCATACAGCGCTGATCGGGATGAGAAGTGAGGCGGTGATGATCGTCATGCGCTGCGTCCACAAGCCAACAGTCCATGGGCTCGCGCTGGCGTATGCAGCGGGCAGCAGTGAATCGAGTGCAGAGACAAAGCCACTGCAGGCGAGCAGAAGGGAAAATTGTGGTCAGCTTGGCTGTGAAGCTTTGTCTCGAAAGGCGCCTTCGCTACCCACGAAAGGATGGAAAAGCCGGTGACATTTGCGGTCATGCTCGCAAGACTAGCGGCAGCTAACTCCTTTGTGCCGAGATGGCCTAGGCTGAATACGGTAACGATATTGAGCGAGAGTTCCAGCAGATGCGTGCCCCAAACGGGTAGACTGTATCCCACAAGTACCTTCACTTCGCGAGTACGCGAAGCGGCAGTGGGTGCAGCAGTCGTACCGGGGATCGCATCGGTGATGCCCGGAAGCGGTTGGATTGATTCTCCGCCGTGGTGCGTGCTGCTCGAAGGACCGCTGGAGGCTGCGAGCAAAGGCGTGCGCTCGGTAACTGCCGTGCCTGACGCGTAAGCCTGTGAGCCAGCTTCAGTCGCAGCCTCGAGATCCAGCTCGCTTGCGGCGCCGTCCACACTGAGCTCTTCGATGCATTTCGCCACGTCCTCGCGTGCGGGCAGCGGAGCCTGCCAAAGTGCACAGGTGGGCGAGAGAAGAGGCTGACCAGGCCCAGTGGGAGCCCCTACGGCTGCGGCCGCGCAGAGGGGAGCCAGCGCAGGCGTCAAAGAACCCGAGCTAGTGAAGCCAAAGCGCGGGGACACAGGCGTCGGGGATCCACTAGATATAGAGATGGAGGAGAGTGGCCGCACTCCTGGCGATATGAGGTCACTGGCATCTTGTCCAAGCGCCTGCTCCTCCACTTGGAGGATGTCAATCGGCGGAGGACGCGCTTCACCGCCTAAAAGGATGCCACGCGCACGATTCGCCAGACTTCGAGCATCAGAATCTACTGCCAGTGCAGACCCGTCTTCCGTGGTCCCATTCGCCGTGCTCTGTGTAAGATTCGACCTGGATGACTTGCGCTGTTGCTGCATAGATCCCACACGTTGAGCAGGAGAATGTCGGCGGAGGCGGCTGCCGGGGGCATTGGCTGCTGGATTCGGCGAAGCGAATGAGATATTTGATATTCCATCTTCGTCGGCAGCGTTGCTATCGTCGAGTTCATCTGCACCATTTATCGAGAGCGACTCTTCATTGCCTGCAACGCTGCACTGTGAGAGAGACGCGCTGCTGTATCGTTGTCGCGCTTGCCGCGCGCCACGTCCTTGCCTTTGTGATCTAGAGATTCGGCGAGATCCAGCTTCGAGTACATCGTCGGCGTCGTCAACATCGCCTTCCCCTTCTTCTGCGTCAACCTCGGACACATCATCCTCTAAGCCTTGGAATGGACGATAAGAGGTTGAGGGAGCTTGCAGCAGCCCGTAGTCACGCTGGACGGAAGCAGGAGACGAGGAGTAGCGCGAAGTAAACGACATGTCGCCGTTCTTGCACGGCGCCCTTCAGGTTATCCCTCTGAAGCGACGCTTGTGCAGGAAGTGGACTACGGTGTACAGGGTATGCCAGTGTATGAATGTCAGCAGCAAAGTGTACACACACAACGTTTCAAGGGGAAAGTAAATATAGTTGGGGGTCGACGAAGGCGCAGTCAGTCGGTTTGGAGGAGACTAAAATCTTCAGAACCCGGTCCGGTGGAGAGAGTTGCGGGTTCTTATCAGTCTGAGAACAGCCTGACCTCTCCTTTCTCGACACCAAGATCAAAGAGGGTCTCTTCTTTAATGTGATCCAACAAGTTGACATCTCTTTTGGTCAGAAGCAATCATTATAGCAAACCAACGCATGGACTCTTGGCTGTTGCGGAGGTGCTCGGAGGGGAAAGCAGGTATTGCCGGAAGGTTGAACGAATTCAAGGCTCGCTGACCCCCTCCCCCCAAATGTAGCCTCAGCTTGTTCTCCCGGCTGGATACGACCAACGCACATCAACTTGGACAACTCGTCACTACAGAGCCCGGACTCTCGCATCTCCGTGTGAGTCGAGCGAGCATGCAGACGTCATCACACGCCAGTGTGAATCAGTAAGGGTCCTCTTCATTGAAGGTCTCGATACAAATCATATATCAACATAACAGTGACAGGAAGGAACTGATGGCCCAGGAACGCATAGAAGCGCTTCAAATGGAGCGATGGATGGCAAAGCGACATGGAGTTTTATTTTGATAAACGAGCCAACCATGATAGTGCAAACCGTCTCATTAAATACTGTGCATCGCTGCAGAAAGCACATATCTGCTGCGAAACATACCGCAGATCCAGATGCGCTGGATCACTGACAGCTCGAATCGGGTAGGTTTTCATGCTCGTGCCTGACTTGCATGTGGTACACGGGATGTATTCGGAGATTTGCAGGTAATCACACCACGGTGCGCTCACGTTAGTTCGACCAAAGAGTGTATTACCATCTGGCTGCCCAAACGAAAGGACACGGCAGGGCTTTCTATTCTTTGCTTCTTCCTACCGAGTCCAGCATCAGGTATCAGATGCGGCAGCAAGTCGTGCGAAGCCTCGTCCGGAATGTACGCAGTTCCTGCGTTGCCAACATTTCGGACACACGATCCACGAGGAAAGGGCAGTCGGTGTTCAAAATTGCACCAACAAAACAGCCTTGAATCTTGCAGCTGCGTTGCTCGACCCCCCTGAGTCCTTGATGATTGCAAGGAGCTAAGCCGCGACTTTGCTTCAAGGGTCTCAATACCCGAGGCCTCTGGTATGCCAGGGTACCCAAATTGATGCCATATTGTTTTGTTAGTTGTTGTGGTCGGGTGTTTCTTCGATGGGATATGAGCTCGCTCTGACATCTCCGTTCCCTCGTCGATGGGTGTATGTGTCAAGTAGCTGGGAGTGAAGACACAGCTCTCGTGCCCGTGCCAGCTGTTCCGCTCTCCAAAAAAAATCTGGATGGTATCTGCGATTGGCGAAGACAGCAAGAAGAAGGCAGCTAGCTATGCATTGCACAACGCACATCGACCTCATTGCATCGGTGCACGTACGGATCGCAAGTGGTATCACCTGGCTCAGCTTGTTATCCAGAAGCTCGGAAGCTGCCGGAAAATCTTATTCGCGAGGTCACTAGCGGTACACCAGTAAGCCTTCGTTACGGGGTATCCAGCGCGGATCCACCGCACCTTCCCATCTACATCCTGCCTAGGTCTTCCCCCATCTGCTTTCTCTTGAAGGCGTAGTGCGGCTCCTTTAGCATCTTCATCAAAAGTAACGGCGGCATACATCAAAATGGCGCCCGGATTGGCAGCAGGCGGCAAGCACAAGGAATCCGCAAATGCGCGTATCCTGGGCTCTGGTGTCTCAGGCATTGCAGAGCTGTTTGTCTTCCATCCGGTAGACACTGTCGCTAAGAGGTTGATGAGCAACAAGGTCAAGGGTGCACAGGTGCGTAACTTTCGGTCTTGCGATCCTGTAGAAAGTCTTTCAGGCGCAATGGTGAACTGGTGAAGGCGATGAAGTGCTCTATCGCAGTCCGAAGGCGCACCGGGTCTCGGCCATGCTCTCGCGCGCGAGCATCCCCGCGCTTTCGCATATTGAAACGTTCTTTCCTGTTGCAGATCACCGATGTTATCTTTAAAGAAAAGGCATCGGCGCCGGCGGGAGCCAAGTTCCTCTCACTCTTCCCCGGCCTCGGCTACGCAGCGGGTTACAAGGTTCTGCAGCGGGTGTACAAGTTTGGCGGGCAACCATACGCAAATGACTATCTTACCAACAACCACAAGGCGTGGTTCACACGGACATTCGGCGAGCGCAACGGCAAGTCGCTCATGTCTGCCACAGCCGGCTCGCTGATTGGGATCGGAGAGATAGTTCTGCTGCCGCTGGACGTGCTCAAGATCAAGCGCCAGACCAACCCTGAAGCCTTCCGATCGCGAGGCTTCTTGCGCATCGTCGCTGACGAGGGCTTTGCGCTGTACCGCGGCTGGGGATGGACCGCCGCGCGCAACGCGCCTGGCTCGTTCGCCCTCTTTGGCGGCAGCGCGTTCACCAAGGAGTACATGTTCGGCTTGAAGGACTTCAACAACGCAACGTGGGGGCAGAACTTTGTCGCCTCCATTGGTGGCGCGGTCGCATCGATCACCGTCGCAGCGCCACTGGACGTCGTCAAGACGCGCATCCAGAATGCCAACTTTGAGGCCAACCAGAGTGGCGTGACCATCATTAAAGACATGGTCAAGCACGAGGGTATGGGTGCCTTCTTCAAGGGCCTTACCCCGAAGATCCTCGTCGTCGGGCCAAAGCTCGTGTTCAGCTTCACGCTCGCACAGACACTCATTCCGTTCTTTGGCCAAGTGAGCACTGCAGCCGTGGTGCAATGTTCTGGCTCCAGAACTCTGACCTGTCCTCCCTTTTCTGCATTGCACAGTACATTTAAAGCCGAGAATGCTGCTCGGTCGAGGTCGCGGATAGTAGGCCCGTGACTCCTCACTTTCCGGCCGCGAGTTGCGTCATGGAATCACACGACGCATCGACGCGTCTGGTATATGCCACCACTCTCCGCCTTCTCTCTCGCCCTCCCAGTCTCTCATACCGCACAGGTCATTGACGATCCATGCTTGCATCAAAACCTTCAGCTGGGCAAGCGGCACAGGTACATGCTCCGCACGGTCGCTTTGCGAGAGCTCACATAGACTTCTTGTACGTTACCGCTCCTTTTAAAAAGTGAGACTCCGCGTCCCAATGCGCACGGCCCCCAAGGTTGGTGCGAAAGGTGCGCCAGCGAGCATGTCGATGTTCGCGTGTCTTTAATGAAGCAACAACAAGCGTCAAGCCGCAATCATGAAACCCTTGCAACATGTTTAGAAGAACCGCTGCAACATTACCGGCTTCTGACTTTTTGCATCTTCGCATTGTCGCCACACGATCACTGTGGAATGCGCCGGGGTACCCGCGGCATCAAGGGCATGAGATGGTGCTGAGTGTGAAGCGCAACTGATGCATATATATGTTCTTGCATACGAAGAGCCGGGTTCTTTGCGCGGAGTGGCTACCTGGGAGCACCCCAGACCACGCATCCTCCTTTCACCAGCCAGTCTCTGGGCGTCCTATGCGATGCTGCTTGCCTAGTGACAAGGAGCGGGGGCCTTTCCGTTCTCCTGCTTGTCAAAATGGCCTGCGGTGGCGAAGAAGCCTCCTTGGCGCTTGCGGCATGGGCGCGGAAACGGTGTGGTGGGATGTGGCTTGCCGTTAGGTTACTGCAACGATGCATGTTTCCGCCGCGTCACGCTTCTAGCTGAGTGTTATTGGACCAAAACGTCCAAAAGCCGTCGCTCTTGTCCCCGCTCCCTCCCCTTCTCTCCCCTCTTTCTTACAGCTTTGACCAGGGAGGTCTCACATACAAACATACACCTTCCTTCCTGGGTCGTACTGTATCGCGTCGACTCCTCAGCATTGACAGAAGGACGACTTTGGCCTCCGGCGCATTGGGTGAAGGCAGTCACGCCCGATCCAAGCAAGGGAATGTCAATATTTCACAAAATAGTCCAAGTTTGCCCAGATATGTAGTCCATCGCGCACATAACCTTTGGCTAATTGCGTCGGGAAAGGATAGACCAAGGACGATAAGCTGCGAGGCTACATGGCCAAAAAGAAAAAAGAACGCCCGGATGACCGGACCGGGCAAGTGCTATAACAAAGCCTGGGCGGCTGTCTTGGCCAGCCGCATCAGAAAGGCCCGTCTGAGTGCCCCCATACTAGATTATCAGTAGACTGTGCCCATGGCGCAATCCCTCCAACTGCCACAGGGGCTGCCTGCCTCCAGTGTTGCGTCTCAGCAATCTAAAGCTGATCTCATATGTTCAAGAATGATCCCAACAACACAACCTCGTTCGTCTTTCGAGAACCAAGATTTCGATCCATCGATCCGCCACAAAGAGTATGCAGCGAGGGACAGCTATTAAATACAATCAAGGCCCTCAACAAGTCTCGCAATTGTCTTGGATCGTCAGCTGCACCCTCAGCTCGCAGCCTTGAGGCTTGAGCTCGCCCAGCTCCCGTTATCAGTTTCTCCGCTCCTCTTGAGTTCACATGCTGTGAGACAGGCGTGCCTCCGAGCCCCATGATCTTAGCTCAACGGGGTCCAATCAGAACATTATGATGTCCATACTGGTCACTTCCCACACTGCAGAGCCAACAGCGCCGCTTTTGTCCCCGTTGGCGCTTGTGCTTTCGCGCTGCTCTCTCAGCAGCGCATCGAGTGTGTCGGTGATAGGGCCCATGGCGAGCCATGGAGTGCGGTGGTGGCCCTTGCGGCCTCTGTTCTTGCAGTTATCTACGCATTGCTTGCTGAGCTCCTGGCCGTGTCAACAGGCCGAAGGCTAAACAGTCTTGTGGTACTTAGCCGAGCACCATTGCAAAAAAGATTGCGTTGCTGACTCGATCCGGTGAGGTTGCACATAGCTCCTTGCTGAGAGGAGAGTGGCCAAGCTGATATGCCAGATCCGGGACGCGTCAAGTACGAGAGTCAAGCTGATGAGATTCCTTTGTAGTGTATTCGTGGAGTAGCCAGCTGCTCGTTCAGCCGCCGCCATCGGCAGGGGGTAAGGCGAGATAAACAGCGTCGTGGCCACCAATGATATGAGCGCTTCACCGCCATCCGTCTCCTACATTTGACAGCAAGCATCGCTTCCATCTTTAGCACCACTCACCCAATCTCCTCATCCACCTCCCTTGGATCTCAACTCGTTTTCAGCTGCATAGCTTCTGAGCTCAAGAGGTATCCATCTTCTCCGCCCTTCAGTCGCACAATTCTGCGCAGGGATCCCCCCACCTTCGAGTCCCCCCCTTCTTCCCGGCGTCACCCTTCACTCAGCACTGTGAGGACGCCCCCATTCCCGGGGTTTCAAAACGGCGCTCCATTTACTCTCAAGAGTACGTACGGAGGTTAACAACACGGTACCGTGCAGAGGCAGCTATGTACTACCGACTGGGATAGTTACCGAGCTATCTGACTCAGCAAGGTTGGCAACGGTGTTGTTGCATCCTCACCCACGGTCTCTTCGGCAGTTTGAAACCATAATTTGTGCACGGTCCAGCGACCGTTCGCTCGCCCATCCAACCTGGTCCCCCAAGCCAGCCGCAATTGTTATTTTGTAAGTCGCTGCCACCTCGAACTCTAGCTCACTCGTCGTGCAATGTCGGCTTGACCATTTCGCCTTCTGCCGTTCAACCTTTGCTCTGCGAGCAGCGCCAAGGCTACGCTTCCCGAAGCGATTCATCTCTCCAAGCTCAGAAGGAGCAGGATCATAGTCCGCAGCTGGAAATCGGCAAGGGCACCAAAAAGGCACGGTCCAAAGAGCACGAGCGCGCTCTAACCGATGATGTGGACACCATGGTGCAAACGGGCTTTCCCTCATTCATGAGCGCAAACGAGCAGCATGCTGAAGAGGAAGACTCTTGCAGTATTGGTTTGGAGTCTTCCACGCCAGCGCAGCCGTTTCACGGACTCCGAGTGATGCTGGTCGATGATAACCAGGTCAATTTATCCAGTGAGCCTTCGTCCCTCTCCATCTCTTTGGAACAGTATTGTTTAGTGACTTCTGACCGCAACCTCCCCTCAGTCCTGTCGACTCTCCTGAAGCGCCGTTTCGCACACCTGCTCGCATGCGCCCCCGTCGCGGTCGACTCGGGCCTGAAAGCGCTGCAACTTCTGCGTACTGGCGTGTACGACGTCATCTTCCTCGACATCCAGATGCCCTACCTCAACGGTGGCGATTGCACGCGCCGCATCCGCGCAGGCAAGGAGGGCATCCTGCCTGCCAACCGTGATGTGCACATCGTCGCCGTCACCACGGTCGTCGGCCCCAAGCCCGAGCAGGTCTACCGCGCGGCCGGTTTCGACGGGTGCATGAGCAAGCCGGTGCGCTTCGAGCACATGTTCCATTTTATCGGCCCGCTCGCGCAACAGGCGGACGCGGCCCGAGCTTCCTGCTGCGTCCCCCCCATCAGCATCACCAGTCCTATGCTCGAGCCGTTCGAGAAGACGCTCGAGAAGCGTGTCGATGGCGGCGACCAGTTGGAGGAGCATGAGACTGATGTGATTGAGAAGGGAAGGAACGGCTACGTGTCTCGTCAACGCACATGTGAGGTCATACCGCCGCTTCCATCCGCCACGCCCAGCTCTGCACGGCGCCCTTTCTACGTACCACGTGCCGCGGCGATCGAGAGTAGATCGATGTCGTCCTTTTCCTCCTCCTCAGCGTCTGGCACCACGGGCAACTTGTCCGAGAAAGACGCGCTCGCGCAGCAATTCCAGGAACACCCGGGCATCTGTGTGCCGAGCCTGCTCGAGCAGCAGCTCAAAGCACAGACCAAGGAGAGCCTCAAGAAGGCCGGCGCGGTCCTCGTCACCAGAACGAACAAGGTCAACAACACCGGCTCGCCCATCAGTGTCACAACCGCCGCGCCTACGTCCGCCGCGGCGTACACGCGCATCGACCAGATCGTTGCCCGTGTCGGCAGCTGTAGCAGCGATGCTAGCGGAATCTCCATCACAAGCGGCGGCGACGGCAGCAACAACAGCAACAGTATGAGCAGCACGCCAGGCATGACTTCATCTCTCGCTCTGATCAACGCGAACGTCTTGGAGAAGCACCAAGAGTTCCACACCCAGTCGCTGCCGCAGCAACAGCAAGACGTGTCGGGAGAATCTGATGATGCTAGCTCCTCGTGCGACGACACGTCTGTCAGGTCTGCCATGTCCGCTGGGGTCGAGGATTCCAAAGTCGACGACGATCAGCACGGGTGTGTGCACTCGTTCCTCGAGGGATCGACGCTTGGTGGAAACAGCACCCCCAGGGGTAGCAATGACCCAAGCAGCAGCGGCAGCACGCCCCTTGTCATGCATCTCGCTGTCGACAAGAGCATCGTTGACGTGCAGATTTCGCCCACATTCGAGCTGAACCAGCACGAGAACCTTATCGAGGCGGCGATGCCAGCTGCTGCACAGTTCCCGTTCGACGAGCCGGCTCTCACCACTGCCGACGCCATCCGTGCCGTCGACGTTGCGCCTCTGATCGTGCACCCGACCGCGCAGCATGTTCCAGTCGACCTTGACACGGAGTTCAGGTCCGACCAGCCGGCAGCAGGGCAGTTTTTGCAAGCTGTTATTGCGCACCGCCTCAGCTCGCCTGCTGTTCTGCAAGGCTTCGAGCTTGACAAGAGCGCTGGCGATTCTTCCACTGTCGAGCCACAGCGCCCACTCACGCTACAGGAGGACAGCTGCACGACTGAGTCGGCTCCGGATATCCGGACGTCCAGCATTGAGGGTGTGGGCAATGACGAGCCGAAGGAAGGCGCTGGCGACGCAAGCGTGCAAGGCCTCTTCGCGCACAGGCGCTTCACCGTTCCCTTGATCCACAAGGCGCCTGTGCGGCCCTCGCTCCACCCGCTGGCCCCTCCGGGTATCCTGAGCGTGTCGACAGCGACCTCGCTGAGACAATGATGACGATCCTATTAAGTGCCTCCGCTACAGCAGATGCTGAGGAGGACACACCGTCGGCCAGCGGCTTCTCACCTACCCCTATGACGGGGGTCGCCAGCACCAGCTTGTTCATGGGCCTTTCACGCCGCTTCCTACGCCATCGCTTTTCCCGGGCGGCAATGTCAGCTTCTTTGATCATTGCATCAGCAATGATCGTGACACACACACCGGCGATCTCTCCAGATCCACCACCTGACGTCTTGTGCCTTTCCTTACACCGTGACTACGGTCATATCCCATCGTCTCTCGACCGAAGGCCAGCTTACGACTTCTGCTTTTTAGTATTCGAACGGCTGTGTGATTTCTGCACGCATTCTTCTGCATACCCCGCATCGGTCCCCCGCAATCCTAGTTTCAATGCGGGCAGTTCACCGCATCGCTCATTGCACCCTGTTCAAAAAATTCATTCAGGGGGATCGAAGAGGCTTTAGCGACGATGTCGTACAATTTGCAACGCATCCTTTGGACACACCACTTCTCTCCCCTCACACGCGGTGAATCATGTGAATTGACGCCTAGTAGGGATGCATACACGCCACACAGATACGTTGCATCGCTCTTGCAACGGCACGCTCATGCGAACGCAGCAAACACAATAGCCCTCGACTCTTTCTTGGCATACGAGCATACCGGAAGTCGGCAGAATCCTCGCACACAGCAAAAAGAGTGCTGATCAGCGCAATAGGGCTCCGCGTCACGCATTTCAGATCAAAAGGTCAGGATCAGATCGAATGTAGCTTAATCCCATCCGTGTACCCTTTTGAACCGAGCTTTGATACTCGCTGTTTGTGTCGATTTGCAGCTTGCACCGTCTCTGAAGTTCGGTGCCGGATGCATGGACACGAGCAGCTCAAGGAAAAGTACGGTAGATTTCGTTTGCAGTTGCCTATAGGCATGCATGAGGCAAGAGCGGAGAGGCTCGACTAGGTAATCATGTGCACATGTATGAACTACTCGTCGCTTGGACTCATGCTGTGGATTTGCGGATATATAGCCCGACTGCTCGACTAGATGAGACAATGAGCCTAATCGCTAACTACGCTGAAGGATCTACACGGTCAGAATAAGCATCACAGTGGCTGGGCTCTTCAGGGCAAGGTTCGGGACGCTCGGCGTGCGTCGTTCGACCGCATCTTTATCTACTTTATTTGAGGAAGTCGTCCGTGCGCCCGTTCGGCAAGTGACCTGCGATAATGACAATGTAGTCAGCAGACCGATTATTTGCACGCTGTCTTTGCGTCGGGCAGTCCTTCGAAGTTCGATCTCAGCAGTTGCGAGCAGCAGCCATCGTCAAGCTTTATGAAAAAGCTGCCAACGCCGTTCATTCTTTCGAATGCGACGGGTTCCCGAGGCGAGCTCGCTCCAAGACGTATAAGCCGGAAGCTCGGTTGAATTCTGTCGCTCCCCTTTCCCAACGAGGCACAGCTCGCCCGCTCTTCCGCTCCGAAGGAAGCCGCTGCAAGCATTATGACCGCGCTGCGATTCTTCCTCGGTGACCGTTCGGCCAGCTATACGTCAGCCAAACCGAATAGACACAACTTCACATCCAATCTGCGTGCAGGAAGGAAGAATGCAGTTGAAGGGGGCGGTGAGCATGACGTCGGCCAATTCCCCCTCGCCATACCCTCCTCTTTGCCGCCATCGACATCTGTGTTCGAGTGTGTGGCTCTTCTGCTCCTGGGCCGCGCTGCCAGTCATCCATACACCGCGACGTTTTTGATCGACAAAGTGATTGAAGAGGAGGAGGAAAGGGAAGAGGAGGAAAGGGAAGAGGAGGAAATCGCATGGCTCGATGTAACGGGCTCAGAGCGGCCGTCTGTCCGTATAAACGACAGCATCAGTGGCGGCGTTAACGAATGGTCAGACGTTGACCGCCTCCTCACCAGTCATCACAACCGCTCGGACACGTCGCCTGGCACGTACACCTCTTGCAACTCCATACCGCCATCCGCTTCGTCAAAGACCCCCAACGCTTCAAGCTCTGTCGCGGCACTAGAAAACGAGAGCATGTGCTACTATAGTGACGGCGATGGTGTAGGCAGCTCGCCTTCGTCAACGCGCTCATTTTTGTGAGCTCCTGCTGTACCCGTCCATACCAGAGAGCTACTCGACCAGCTGTCCGCGCGGCCCACATTTCGCCGCACACGCAGTCTAGGCCAAAAGCCTACCCGCAGAGCAAGCCTCATCAACCTGCTGCAGAGCTACAAGAGCGCCACGTACGCGCCTGCCGCGTGCTCCAGGATGCTTCCGTATCTGAATTCATCGCTCGGCGCGTTTGTCGGTCCAACTTGATAGGGGATGCGAAGCGAGCACTGAGCTGACAATACGCTCACACTGACGAGGGAGATGCACGTCAGCGTTGAGGTGCGCCACGTTCTCGCGATTGGAATTTGACGTGCATCGGGCGGCGAGCTCGGAGTAGGCAGCAGCAGAGGAGATCTCAATCGATAAGGTATCAGCGTGTTTATTCACGTAGGACTTCATGGCAGGCCAGTCGATGTCTAATTGTTCGATTCTTGTGCCAAAGATGATACCGGGATATACTTTACAGTGCGCTTGAATTGGAATTGGATGGATTTGTCTTGCAATGATGAAGGTGATAGTGCCAGGGATATTGTACTTGAGGATGATCGATGTTTCCTTCACGCCGACATGGGAACTTGATGTTGCTGTGACGCTGCAGCCGCCGCTGAAATACTCGCATCAAAGCTGGAAGGCATGTTGATAGGCTTGAGCAGCTCTTTCGCTCTCACTTCCGCATCGCCGAGGATCTTTTCAAATCGTTCCAGCTGCTGCTGCGTCCATGCCTTGATATCCTCCGGTCTCCTATTCGTAGGCGTCATGGCCTCTTTTATCGCTACTTTCGTCGTCGATGCAGGGTCGGAAGGCACCGACTCAGTTCGCATTCCGCTTCCGTCACTGCTCTCCCACTCCTCGATCCAGGCGCGACTGCGCGCAACACCGTCGATCTCTGTGCGCCACTGCGTCAGGACAGCACGCAACGAGCGCAGCTTCCTCGATGCGTCGTTCATGGCGGCCCTGTGCACCTGCGCATGCTCGTTCATTGTGCCGAGCGAAGAAATGAGCGATTCGGTGCACGCTTGCAGGTCGTGCATCTGCGACGCTGTCGTCGACTTGTGCGATTGTGGATATTGTACTACTGCTGCTGCCATCGACGCGTGCTTATTCGAGGAACTCGCGGTGGAAGACGGGAGCACAGCCCTTCGTGGGCCCGAGGAGAAAATGTCACTGGCACCATCACTTTGCGGAATCACGTCGCCCGAGGAAGAGCCAATAGCCGCAAAGCCGAGCGAGTCTACTTCCTCTGGGTTGAGTGCTGAGCGATCGATGGACTGATCTGCCTCGTCACCAATGCCAGCTACGTCTGCGAGCGCCGCCTGCCACTCCGCCTCGGGTCTCGCGAATGCAATACCCATCTCTTTGAGCTCTCGTACCTGTGCCTCTCGCTCCTTGGTGGTATCCTGAAGAAGTCGGAGAATAGCAGCTGCGTTGATTTCTAGAGCCCCTGTGTCATCCGGGGCTGTGCCTGTTACTATCGAGGCTGATGATGTTTGCTGTGCCACTCGTATCGTGTTGCGCTCCTTGAGCTTGGATAAGAATGCATCGGTCATTCGTAGCGTTTCTTCTAGCTCTTCCCGCACCGCTTCTTGTTGCGCTTCTATCCGTGCGATTCTAGCTTCCTCCATTGACTCGTCTATCGTGTCCACAATCGATGCAACAAGGCCATTTGCCAGCCCCAATTCGGCGCCTAACGAGTCTCCATCAGCGCCAGGCGCGGGGGCCTTCGGGCTGTCCTCGTCCAGGTCGACTCTGAGAGCTTCTGCCAAGCGCTGCTTGTCCCTGCGTGGTTGTCGTGCCGGCGAGGTGGTGCCGGTTAGCTCGTCTGCCAAGCTTTCCATGCCACTCCCCTTTCGGGGTGTCCGTTGGGGGGTTTGTGACCGTCGCGATGACGGACCTGCCCCTGATGTCTGCTGGTGTTGCTGGCGCTGAACGATCTGATCGCGTTTCGGTGTGCCAGGTGCCGAGAGGTGATGATAGGCCGAGTCCGAGTCGTCTGCTATTGCATGCTGCTGCTCGTGCTCGAGCTCGGCGCCTAGCGAGTCACCCAGGCCCATCATACCGTCTACACCACCGAGTGAATCTTGTGAGATGCCCATGCCTACAAGCTCATCTCCCAAGCCGGCCAATGAGTCGGCTAAAGTCTCTTGGAACTCATCGCCGGCCGTATCGTAGTGATGTGCGTCAAACGCTGGGTCATACTCGTCGCACGCTTCGTAGTCAGCCATGTTTGCTCGCTTTCTATTAGGACGGGATCGCCTTTACCGACGCCTTTGGACTCTCGCTTCCTTCAATGTGAACAGCTGCTTTTGCCGCAAGCCAGATGTCGCGGTCTTACTCTCTGCTGCTTACGCTTCGCTGAGCAAGCTCATCTCGAGGGGATCAAAAGTTGCCAGCTGCGAGAGGTGAGACTAGGCGCGCATCCTGTCACCATCACAATGGTTCTGGAAGTGTGGAACTATAAAAAGAACTAGACTCATAATAAGCGACCGCGCTTGCGCATGTGTTGATTGTGTTGCTCTCTTCAGTTTTCGTTTGGTATGTATGTAGCATGAGTCCATGACCAGGGTGACACTTGCTTCTATACCGCTGATGGAGTCTCATCGATCTCACATCTCGCTCTTCCAGCGGCATGATGCTTTCTCATGCTGGGTTTTGACATCCATTGCTGCCCTTCAGGTACAGACCCTATAAGATCTGACGCCCGGAAGGTGCGCACGCACTCACATCACCCGGGACTCGAGCACATCGAGTCCATGTGCAGGTTCCCCCGCATCGACGCAGCATGAATTCGGCCTTTCCCAATTCTGGGCTCAAATGTCAGTCTTTGGATGTACAAGAATGTGCCATTTAACGTTCGGTATTCACTCCTGCTGACGCGGATAAATGCCGTCTTTTGGTGTGGGCAGTTCTGAATCATGCGATCAACTGTCTCAATCGCTTCGGCGATGTGCTCTCCCTGCACGCCAACCCTGGAGAGACAAGCACGAATACGGCACCTTTTGTGGGTGGGACGCTCAAGGCTCCCATTCAAGCGCTCAAATGAGGCAAGCGTTGACCCAGGCTCTTCCACCAGGTCCGCTTCACCGTAATCAACTCCTCCGGATCCGCCCTGTGTCAGGTGTTTCTAGAGGAGCGCTTCTTCGGCCGCTTCTTCATAGAACCAGACGAGGACGCAAAGGCGAAAGTGATTGACGCGCAGATGGCCGCGAGGGTAGGTCTAAGTGCCGCCAACGTCAAAGTAGGCTCTTGGTGTCTAGTTCTAACATTTGTTCTCCTGCAGACATTCCAATCTTGTTTCAGGAGTAAAGCTAGTAGCAAGCAGCTGATTGAATGCGAGCTGAACATTAAAGAAGATGATCGCGAGAACCGCATCGAGATTAGCCTGAATTATGACACCAGTGCGCATCAGTTAAATACATTCAGCATACGTCACCGTGGACGCTGGACGGCTGACTGTATGCTCTTACTCATTACGCATGCAGATTTGAATATTCGACATTCACTAACATATGAAGCAAGGCGTGGGCTGGTACCTATGGGAACTGTGGGACCCCACCTGATCCGGCTTTCACCTCAGACGTCAAAGGCATGGCTCGATCAATTTCTAAGTGCTTCGACTTCAACGCGATTCGGCGAGGTGACCTTGTGGTGCTACGATGATGTCTGCTTGCTCAAAGCTAAACATGAGGACCTTCCCACCCTCAAGGAGGAATGCAAGAGGGGCATTCAGACAAGTCTCAAGGTAGCCATAGACGATCTTGACATTTTTGACGTCGAGAGAGAAGAGCTGCTGACCTTTGCATTGAAGGAATTTAGGGTGAGCCAAACTGCTTCCGTTCACTGTGCGAAACGCCTGACTCATGATTGAGCGGTTTTGGTGCAGGCTGCGCTAGCACTTGCCGAAACGCTCAGCGTCCCGGTCGACCTGCGCTTCAGCGAGGGAGGGGAGCCGCTCTTTGTCGAACTGCGAACATCCGAAGGGGCGCGCGTTGTGACCGTCCTCGCCACCTCTACCAACGATGTGACCGAGTCAGCCGACCAAAGCACTGCGCAAGCGCGAGCAGGAGAGGAGGTACGCCAGAATCCCAACACCACACGAGCTCGCGCAGCCGCTGCCCCCGCCGACAACAACGCCGCGACGAACGCGAATTGCGGCGATGGCCAAGTGCTCAGTCGTGGAAGAAGCCAGTTCACAGTGCCGAGTAGGGCAGCAACAAGCCAGTGGATGCCCGCGAACGACAATGGTGCTGCGCGAGCTCATGCGTCTTCAGTGAGGGGCTCGAAGCTCGACAGCGGCTCGCTGCGCACGGTGCTTGAAAGCCAGGCCTCGCAGCATCTTAGTCTCTCGAGTTCACGAGGAGTGGGGAATATTCAACAGGGCACGCCGATGGAGTCTACGCAGATGCAGAATGACAATGCCCGCCGGATGAGTGAAGAGCACGACGCACCGCCGCTCTTCCGCGGTGGCTCGCAAGCTACCACAGCGCCCATGGCGACAGAGGGCATACCCTTCGATGATGAAGCGGATGCGAATGACTTGGAGGCGGACAAAGCGGGTCTTGACGCACTCGAGGCTTATGAGAGAGCTACGCAAACGCAGCAGCCGCAGAAAGAGCCTGGTTCGCAGCTCCTGTCACAGCTGTACCTTCACTCTGTGGCTGGAAGAAAGGCAGTAGCAGGCGTTGCAGAAAGGGCGCAACGTGAGGAAGGCGAGGAGGAGGGTGGAGAGGAGCGCCGACGCAGAATGGAAGAGGAGCAGCGGGAGCTGGCAGCGATCGCACAGACGCTTGCGGAAGGCTCGATGGCCGCAGCTGCTTCGGCTTCCAGCCTGCGACTGCGACCTCGACCAAAAGCAACGCCAGCAGCCAGTAGCGCACATGCAGGCGGGAATATGAGCCCGAGCGCAAATGCGGTAGTACTACATGAACAAGCGGGCTCTCCGGGGAAGGCGCCTAACGCCAAGGATGTGACACATGCGGATCTGGATGAATTCGAGCCGCTGCCGATTGACGCAAGCAACGAGCTACTCGGCGTGCAGCTCGACATGGAAGGTGCTACGCCTCCTCGGTCTTCCGCAGCAATGATGGACCAAGCCATCGTGACGATCGGTGCGCCGAAGAGTGAAGCATCATCGCACGCTGAGGAAGCGGGTGGCGATGAAAGCCTGGGGGATGAGCCGCTGGACGAGACATTGCCGGAGGACTCCGCACGGCCTACACGATCGCTGCCGCTGCTGCAGGGGAGCACGCTTCTGGCTGACAGCGAAATGGAAAGTGACGACGAGGATGAGGAGGATGACGAAGCGATGCAAGCGACGCAGATAGAAAAGGTGAGTCTCTGTCCACTTGAGCATGGCACATGCATGCCCGACGAAGTATGCTGAATTGCGTGCGTCTCACACACATACAGTACGAAGCCTTATTCTGATCGGAATGCAGATATTCGCGGGGGAAAGCGCTTGTAACATACAGATGGGATCCGCTTGCATCGTTCTGCTTGATACATGTGTAGGAAACGAGAGCGAGGCTACGCAGCCAATCCGAGCGCCAGCGCCAGTGTTTCGGCCACGGAAGACCCTGTGCGCGTGCTGCTCAACCTTGAGCGCGGGGCGCGAAGCCCGCCATGGGACACACTGTGGGAGATGTGCAGAGCGCGGGAATGAGCCCGGCGGGGGGACGGCGCGATGTCTTCTCTCGCGCACGACTGCGAGTCGTCGTCTTCGAGCACTTTTAAGCGGAGGATGCGGAGACGTCGCTGCCCCGTCGTGGAGCGGACAAGGTGCGGCGGGTGAGGCCGCCGGCACTAGCGTTTGCGCGAAGCACTGCGCGCTAGGCACAATGCGCAGCGTTATTTCCGGGCGGTGAGAGACCCAGTTCACGAGGCTAGCATAGCGTGGCGTGGCCAAAGACGAAAAGTCCAAGGGTTCAAGGCAGACAGCGTTGCTGATGCAGCGCGCTCTCTGGCCTTTTATGGGCCGCCGACATGAGACGGGCGAGCAAAGATGGATCTGGCTCCCGTTTTGGCCACGCATGAGTGCGTGTCGTTGTCCCAGCTGTCGTTCAAACACATAACCCTACTACAACAGAGGGCAGACGCCTTTCCTGTGCGGGCCGTCGTCCTCATTGGGGTAGCGTCCAACGAGGAGCGGAAGGACAGAGTCCGGAACAGCGTAGCAAATGGGACTCCCCTGTTTGAGACTCAGTTCCGAGGCCCGAGAGTGTCAAGGCGCAGTGTGCAGTCTGATCAAGTGCCCTAACCTTGTAGAGGCCAAGTCCTCTGTCCTCGCTCCTCGCTCCTCTCTGGCTAGGCCCTGGGCGCTGAGCGCCTGGGGGCTTGGGGGGCTTGCAGGAGAGGTATGCAGATGCAAGCGTGCTGGAGCTAGTGCTAGTGCCGTGCAGTGCTGGAGGGCTGAAGCAGCGCGCTCTTCTTTTTGCTGTTACCTAGCAGAGAAGGCCTTCGCTGTCTGGGTGGCTGACTGGCACTGCAGCATTTTCTCGCAAACCCACGTGACTATCTGTTTGGCGCGAGCACCACAGCGCACTACACACACACACACACACTGAGAGACAGAGACACCAACAACGTCAAACAGCGTTGGCAAGCCCCCAAACCCCGGCCGACGCGCCCATCCCTGTCACCATCATCATCCTTCGCCTTCTCTTCTCCGCCATACGGCAGGGTACAGCAAGCAAGGAAGCACGTCGAGTCAAGAACCGATCGATCGAACGGTTGCCCGCTCGCCGCTGTCTGCAGCCGTCGCTGGCCGCACAGACATACAGATCGAGCTTCTCAGCCTGGCGCAGGTCGCGTGCTGTCTTGCCCTCGACCCGAGCACTGCAACAAAGTAACGCCCCTCAAGAAACAGCAGAAAGCTGGCGCTGCAAGCGAGAGCCCGAAATCTTTTCGGCCCTTCTTTTGCGCATCTCCCTGTCTACCTGTCTCCTCTCTTCGCCGCTCAGCGATATATGCAGGAGCAGGACCAGCACCCGGACGGGTAATCGACTGTAGACAGCGCTGGTGTGAGTCGGCGCCCAGAGTCATACCTTTGCCCAGGAAACAGCTACTGCTGCTGCCAAGAAAAGAAGGGAAAGCATCATCATCCTGCATGCTACAGGTCCCTCATTCATCGGTGCTTCCAAATCAAGCCATCTGACCTCTTCTTCATCGTTTCCTCCCTTTGCATCGCCTACCATCATCAGCAGAAAAGCTCCATCGTGCAGAGTCCAAGTGCAGATCAACCACCTGTCGTGAGCTCCAGAGTGCTACATGCCCATCGTCTATCGCGGCGAACGCGCAGACCATGATCCTTTTTTATCTACGAGCTTCGGACGGTATACCTCGACAGCTACAGCACAGCATCATTCGAAGCGAGCCCTGCACGGCCATCACAGCGACTCTTTTCGTCACGGGTCAATCCTGACGCCAGCATCTTTGAGCGCCTCGCCTCTCCCTCCGCCTTCGCCCCATTCGAAGCGCTCGACACCGCTTGCAGCGCGCTGGAACTCGCCGCTCGCATCGCTCTCCACCCAGCAGCAGCAGCGCGCGTGCAAGGACGCTGCGCTTCGGCGCGACGACGGGAACCCGCGTCCAGCCCACGGGCAGGGCGGAAGTTAAAGCGAAGGAGAAGGCGAAGGCAAAGCCGAGGGCGAGGGCAGCATTGTCGGCGGACGCCAAGGCGAACCAGCCAGCAGAAAAGGGCGCAGACGCGGGCGTCAGGCCGCGCGTTTTGGCTCCTGTCGTCGAGCAGCAGCAGCAGCAACGGCGTGAGTGGGACACGACAACAGAGCACATGTGGCAGCCAGTGTGAGCGCGAGCTGACTCTGCTTACCTATTCACACGCCCACCCATGTGCGTGCGTACCTGCAGCTCCCCCAACGAGTATCAGTACGAGCAGCCAGAGCGACGGCAGCAGCACGAGCAGCAGCCTCGACGGCCACGGAGGCTACGCGTCACACGACAGCAGCGCAACCACTGCGCGCGCCAGCGACTGCTCGCTGCATTGCCCAGCGCCCGTCGAAGGTTCCATCCTTGCACTGCGCTCGCGTGCCACAGGCACGCACGCGGGCACGATGTCCAGCAGCAGCTCCCAGCAGAGCCAAAGTGAGGGTGAGGGCCAGGGCGCACGCAGCGCTCCCCCTTCGACCGCCGTGCTCGATGGCGTGCATGACGCCGCCGCCGGTGACTCAGCCCTCGACCTCGTGGACGCGTCCGGCGGGCCGCTCGTTGCGTCTGCCGCACTGCATAGCATTGCGGAGCAGCGGCAGCACGACGACGACAGTGATAACGATAACGACAGCGACGCAAGCGACAGTGACAGCGACGACAACGTGCCTCTCCACCGCCGCACCGCGCTTGATCACGACGAGGCGTCCATCAGCGGGGACGAGAGCAGTGTGGATGAGGATGAAGATGACGAGTTCGCAGGTGCCTTCCACGACGCAGCCAATGTGAAAGTCATGACAGGCTATGACGCCTTTGATGGCGTTGTTGACTCTGAATTTTCCTCAGCCGCCGCTATAGGTACAGGCGCGGCTGCAGCAGGCAGCAGCCTCGCGACGCTGCCTGGCGACCCGCAGCGGCTGTCGCTGTCGCTTTCGGGTGCCTTCTCGTCGCAGGCGTCGGTGCCGCTGCACCTGTCACAGCTTGAGCGCGCGCGCCAGCACGCGCAGCACCGCCGCGACCGCAGCCACTTCTCCATCCCGGACGTCACTGTCACGCCTGCCGAAGACGACGATGGCGGCAGCGACGGGCCCAGCGGCACACGCTGGGAGCACAAGGTCCCCCCCGCCAACCGCCGCAGCGCCATACCCCCACGCCGCAGCGCCGGAGGGATCGCGGACCAGTTAGGCAAGAAGCGGAGCCTGCTCAAAAGCGCTGCCGCGGCGCTTAACGGCCCCAAGTCCTCGCTCGAGCAGGCGCGCGCGCGGTCCTCGCTGCCCGGTTCGTGTCTCGTCAACGGACACGGACACGGCTCATCGAACTCGGTTGCAGCCAACGATGGCGATCGTCACGACGATTATGATGATTATGATGTTGAAGATGAAGATGATTATGATGACACCGACACCGAAACTGTTGAGGACACAGAGGACTACACCGGAGGGAGGGACAGCAGCTCAATGGACCGGGCCATGTCTCCTGTCCCCGCTGCTTCTGCCACAGCAGCAGCATCCGCACAGAGTGGCAAGAAGGGTAAAGGCTTCTTTGGCGGAGCTGGCAAGAGCGCACGCTCCAAGCAGCAGCGGCAATCGGCGCCGCAGAGGCCGCTCATCTCGTTCGATCCATCGGACCCAGCGGCCCATGCTGCGCACAGGCCATCCGTCGATGCGCAGCAGATTTTGCCCTCGCCGAACGGCAGCGCCTCTGCGCCACCGGAAGCGATTGCAACTTCCGCCTCTTCTGCTTCTGTTTCTGGCATGGTAACCAGCGACTCATCGCCCAGCTCTCTCGGCCGCTCGGTCGCTTCGTTGAGCCTTTCGCGGGCCTCGAAGGTGCTCACGAGCCCGAGAAACTCGATCGGCAGCAGTGGTAGTGGCGGCGGCGGCGCGTCCGTGGTTGGCAGTGGGTCCAAGAAAAACCGCAAGAGTGCCCTTGACATCTTTGGACTCGGTAAGAAGGATCAGAAGACGAGGAAGGAACAGGGAGGGCTTGGATGTGGCAAGGAGCAGGTCAGCCACAAGAACTTGGTTGAATCGAGTGGGGCCGGCAGCAGTAATGTTGCAGGGGCAGTGACGCCGACGCAAGCTTCTCCGCGACCGACTGTGGGTGCCATGGTACCATCGAACTCTTCCTCGACCATCGGCAGCGATCGCGAAGCCGACGCTGCTCCGCCGCGATCGAGGTCCGCGTCGATCCACTCCGGGAGCAGCTCGAGCAGCACGGGCGTCGCAACGATCTCCATCAGTGGCATGCCGCTGCCCCCCGCCGAGCTGCCCCGCATCAACGTCGTGCCGCTCAGGCGCGCATCTGACACGCTCGACAGCCCATCGTCGCCTGTCGCGCAGAGCTTCACGAGCGTCTCCTCTTCTGCGTCTTCATTGGCCTCGCCGCAGCTGCGCAAGGCGGTCAAAAAGGAGGCCAAGGCGAAGCTCAAAGCGGAGCAGGCGCTTGTCAAGGAGCTCGAGAAGATCGACAAGATGGTCAGGGCGCACGACGCAAAGGCCGCCAAAGCGGCTGAGAAGCAGCGACTCGAAGAGGAGAAGCGCTGCAGGAAGAGGGCCAAGAAGGCGGGCAAAAAGGGCAGCAGTCCGCTCGGTACGTCTGACGTCGATGACGTCTCCTTAACTGCTTCTTCAGTCAGCAGCGTGTCGACAGTGCCCAAAGCCATATCGCCACCTCTGCCTGCCCCAGCTTCTTTAGAGGCATCTGGCGTCGTCGACGGCAAGCCCGCCAAGAAGCCAGCTCGGTCTTTCTCGTTGTTCCGTGCTCGGAGACCGAAAGCATCTGGTGTCAATTCTGGCACGTCGGCTCTCACGAGGCGGCCCAGCGCCGTCAAGCGAGCGCAAGACAATGCGAGCTCCTCTGGATCCGCCACGCCACACGCTGCTGTTGCCCCCAACTTCGGTGCTACCCAAACGCCGGCCGCGGAAGAGGGAACTCCGCCGCCGCAGATAGACTTCCGCCCGGCCACGCCTGGCTTGTCGTGGTCAGCTTGGGACCGTATCCCAACGCCTTCCGCAGTGCCAGGTGATAACGATGACGACGATGAGCCTGTCGCTCCACTTGGCCCGATCGTTCCCGTCGAGAACGCTGTCAAGCCTGTGCAACGGCAGAGCAGCGTCAAACGCGCGCTCGCCAAGATGGATGCAGAGGAAGAGCGCTTGCGCAAACAGCGCAACTCCATCAGGCGCGCTGGGTCCTTGCAGAACAAGCAGCGACCAGAGTCGGTGAAAGCTCGCGAAAGCCTGCCCAACGGGACGCCTGCCGCTCCGGAAGCGTCACAGAAAGATGCCGAGGATCCCGCGTGGGTCGAAGACAAGGCGGCCCAAGAAGGAGAGGGTAGTGAGACGGAGACTGCAGGAGGTCCAGAGCAGGAAAAGCTGGATGCTGAAACGGCGCATGAGATGGCAAACTTAGCTGGGCCGGTCTTCGCGATGACAGTCACTGCGCCAGACTCGCCTCCTCGACCTCGCGAGCCTCGACCTGGTGCTGTCAGCAGCCAAAAGCCACGCAACAAAGACCAGCCGATCGTCGAGGAAACCCCTTCACCGCATCAGAGCAGCTCTGGGGCGCCCACAGTGCTCTATTCTTCCTCTGATGCCAACATTGGGAAACCTCTCACGGCTGCCAAGCAGCCGCAACAGCAGCCGGCAGCGAAGCCATCCACTTCGAAAATGCCGCCACGCAGGCGGAACCCCGACCAACAGAAGCTCGATCAGTTCGTCTTCCCACGACAGCCCAACACTGCACCGGTGCGAAGCACCTAGTCAGCCTACCTTGCTAGTCGGCATGTCCGGTGTACATCCCTCTATCTCCAGAGCATCGTTCTACACGCTTCTTTTTGGCTTCTTCGGCATCTCATACTGTTCATTACTCTGGTGCCAGAGGAATTATCTCATGTGGCAACCTGTTCCCAGCCTTGAACTCGGCTTCCGGAATGTATTGTATTGTCGCCTACACCACATACCCTGGTATAATTCGAATTGTTTAGGCTGGGGCTGTCGTGTGAGATGCGATTCGTAGTGATGAACAGTTACAGCTGCATGCCATTTGCGCAAAAGAGGGGCACTTGGATTGTGGAATGTAGATCAGTCGAAGTTGCGCAGCAGAGCATGAATGAACCTGGCGGTCTCTGCGTGGCTGCGAATCCCCATGTTCTCGTTAACCGTGTGCTTCGCGGACTTGCTCGAGTAGGTGTTCGGATTGAACTTCCACTGCAAGAGTCGCACCCGCAGTCAGTGCAAAATACATGGTCAATATCGTCAAGAGGAACAATGAAGAAGGGTGACTGCACCCACAATATTGCGCGTCAGTTTCAGCAGATGGCGGCTGTCAGTGTTGCCCGTCATGATGACGGGGGTCACCAGCCGCTCTCTGCCATTTTCGCCGGGAAAGACTACGCAGCGACAGGCACATTTACGCAAAATTATTAGCATTCCGACATGCGAAGAGGGTTTCTGGAGCAACGCGATTTGCGCATTGAAACTACTCACCGTGTTTGATCGTGCCTGCCAGCGTGGCGAATGCCGACGTGTTGGTGGGCGACGCGGGTGTCGGCTCGGACGACTCGACCACCGAAAGCTGCATCGTTACGCGAGAAATGGGTCGCAACAGTCAGCACGCGCGAACTGAAAGCGCCGCGACCCCGTCAGAACTCACTGTGAGAGACCCTGATGCTCCGACCCCAGTTTGTTGCGCGCCATCCTGAAGGCTACTACCCTTGCCAAAGGCATCGACCTTGAGCCCGAATCGCTTGGCCACGGGCCTGAGCACGCGCTCCATGCGCTGCATGATCTCCTCGGTCCCCTCGATGATGCGCTGGTTGACGAGCGCGCTGACGTACTCTGGCAGTGCGTTGGCCTTGGCTCCGCCGCCGATGACGTCAACTGCCTGGCTCGTCTTGATGATGAAACGCTCCACACGTGTGCCAGTCGCGTCGATCGTCATGGCGACGCTCGGCCAGCGGCGCGGATTGCGGAGATACTTGCGCATCTTCTTTGTCAGCTGGAAGCCTTCTTGTTGCTTTCGAGTCGGACGCGAGGCGGCATGGCCAGCATCGATCGCGTCGGCGACGCAGATGAGATGCGTCAAGACCGGGCTTTGAGGTGTGAGCTTCGCTTCGTGTGGTTTCGCTTCAAGAGCTTCAACCAGCTTGGACATGATCCCTATGGCGGTGTGGTCAGGCGGCATCGAGCTGTGGCCGCCTGGCGCACGGACGTCCATCTTGACGTCTAGGTAGCCCTTTTCGCCAACAGCGGGCATGGCGACATCGACACCGTGCTCCTGGCCGATGCCAAGGCCGCCCTCGTCAAGGATGAACTCGATCGAATCTTCACCGAGCTCTTCGAGCAGCACGCGACCGATCTCCATCGCACCTCGGCCGCCGCCTACCTCCTCGTCGAAGCCGCTGAGGATGTAGAGCGTGCGCTTCGGCGCCCAGCCTTCGGCGAGCAGATACTCGGCGGCTTCCATGACAGCGACCAGCATGCCCTTATCATCCGAGCTGCCGCGACCCCAAACAAGGCCCTTCTGCTCATCGTAGTAGCCGCTGAACGGCGGGTGTTCCCACTGGTCAAGCGTCTCGTCTGGCACGGGCACCACATCCTGATGTGCGGCTAGTAGACTCGGCTTCAGGCTCGCGTCAGTGCCAGCGACCTTGTACAGCAGACCCCAGGTGTTGATCTTTCGCAACTCGGATCTTTCATGAATTAAGGGATAGGTGGATGCGAGGTGCTCGTGGAACGTTGCGAACACCTGAAAGCGCGTGTCCTCGCCTGGCTCGCCCATGCCATCGTAGCTGATCGTCGGGATCTGCACAGCGGCGCCAAGGCGGGCAGCCGACTCGGAGAGCCACGTGTCGTTGAGGTCGGGCCGCCAATCGATCGCTGGAGCCAACGCAGCAGGCTGAGCGGGACACTTGGGCACGCGATGCTTTTGCGCTGCGGACAGTGGGAGGTAGTCCGACACGAGCAGGTCCAGATCAGATGCGGCGGTCCTCGCTACACGGTGAAGACTCGAGAGCTCCAAGGAGGCTGGCTGCGAGAGGGCCCAGCCTACAGCAATGAGGAGGACGTAGAAGGCCAAGTTGCGCCAGGAGGAGCTGCGGCTGCGCGTACCGTAGCTACACGCCGTCGTGACGGGGAGAAGGTCGCGCGAGTGAGCTTTCTCCATGGTGCACGCGTGCCCGGTAGATTTGGCCAAGCTTTGCTGGTGTCACAGAGTTCTGCAGCCGATGCTGCCCCGCGATCTTCCTTGACCACGAGGACATATACTGCAGTGCGAGGATAGCGCCGAATGGATACGGAGGGGGCGGGTCGATCGTGTATGAGGAGACAAAGCGAGCCTCTCTCCGCTCTCCTCGTGAGCAAGCGAGCGGATCGATTTCGGCCGACCAGGGCCGACCCCAATCTCCTGTCGGCCGAGAGAGGTAGAGAGATAAGATAACGCCGCTCCACTTTCTGATTGCGTTCTCTCCCTTCATTTGTCGTCCTCATTCAGCGTGCATCAATGCTTTGAAAATTGATTGACCCGGTGGCAGCTGAAAGGGGTTGATGGTCCCCCACCCGCCCTCCAAATCCAGCCAGGTGCCCCGCCTCCTCGGGTTTAGGCGTGCTTGACCCCGAGCGCTAGGGAACCCAGAGGTTAACTTTTCCACAGAGCCAGCTTCTCGTCAAGGTCGGGTAGTCCTGGAAAGCTTTCATCCTTCGACCTCATGTAGGCCGCTTGGGTCTCACTCACGCCAGCCCTTCAAAAAAGGTAGCTAGTGGCGCAGGCGCCTTCGGTGCGTGCTTTTTCCCTCAACCATGATGAGCTGCTTCAGAGCTACTCCGCTCAACTGCTTTTGGATCTGATCTTGGGTGGATCTTCCAGTCGTGTACAAGGGTAATCATGCCAAGCTGGCTTTACAGCCGGCTAAGCACAAAAGCATGGGGGAGCGCGGCGAGTTGCCTCCGCTGGAGCTGTGCTTCGTCCCGGTGCTCGCCGTGCATCGTTAACAGCCAAGCGAACCACCACACACCGCTTTCGGCAGATTGGAAAGAAGTTGCATGGCGGCCACGGCTACCCGATGAGGCGACACTAGGCGGGCGAAGTCGCGGGCCGAACGCAGGTACGAGCAGCACATATATTTATACATTGCACCAAAGCGACCCAAAGTTAAGTTGCATTACATATATATCGGCCTCACCAACCCCTTCAGACCCCGGTCGAGAGCCAGTCGTATCGTACAAACGCCTCTACAGTGTTCCTCTGTGCCAGACTACCGACCCACGCCCTGGCCTCCAGGTAGAGCCAAACCTTGAGCATCGGGAAGACGTCCTTCAAGCTCATCTTACCCTCGCCGGTACCACCACCGCCGAGCATGCTCGGCGAGTGTGACAGCTGGCGGCCGAGCGAGCGCAAGATGGGCAATGCAGACTTGAACAGATCCATGTCCGGGTCCAGTTGGCGCCCGATGCCCTCGAGCAGCAGGATCGAGATGACCGTGTTGACAAAATCTGGCTCCATCTTGACGTGGTGCTTGCGCACAGCCGCGAGCACCTGGCTGAGCACATCGCTGATCTTGATCTGCGCCAGGCTGAATGTCTTGCTCTTGACACTCAGCACGACGTCCTGCATGCGCAGCGCAAACGTCTCCTCGTCGATGACCAGATCAGGCATGCGGCAGCGCTCAACCATCAGCCTGCCAGCGAGCGCGCCGTCGAACTCGGCTACAGCTCCAAAGAGCTCCAGGAAGTTGCGCCGGTTGATTGGGCTCAGCTCGACGGTCAAACCGGCGTCGAGGAAGACAAGCTCGGGCTGATACCCCATCTCGTCGAGACGGGTAAGCTCGTCGAGCCATGCATCCTGGTCATCCTTCAGCGGTCGCAGTCGCTCCAGAACCGATTCGTCTGTCAATTCATCCAGAGGCACTTGGCCTTTCTTTGCCCCGGGTGCATAGTCATTGTCAAAGCGTGCGAGGATGCGCGCCGATAGATCCTTCAGCAGAGACTCCGTCGTCGCGCGGTAGAACTTGACCATGATGTTCCCTGGGTGCAAGTCGGCATGCGTAAAGTTGTCCACCAAGAGCATGTTCTGCAAGAATAAATAAATGTCAGCACCTCGCCCTCGCTCGGACACCAGAAGGACACACGCACCAAGAAGGTGTCCAAGCCGAGGTTGGCGATCCGATGGTCGTAGCCAGCACCGCCCAAATTGAGGAAGTACTTTAGCGGCAGAGCATCTTCGAATTCCTCAATGAGCAGCTCCTTCGTCGAGAAACGGGGCAGCGGCCTGGGGAAGTTGACCGCGCTGCGCCTCTTTCCGAAATTCTCTTCGAAGCGCAGCAGGTTCTCTGCCTCGTTGCGCAGGTCCAGCTGGCTGAACATCATCCCTGCGAACACGTTCACCTCTTCGGGAAAGGAGAGCCATTCTGCTCCTGGAAGGAGATTGAGCGCATGCGCAAAGAAGGACATGATCTTGATGTCTCGCGCAATCGTGCGCTCAACTTTAGGATGGAGGATCTTGATGGCGACTGCGCCGGTAGGGATCTTCGGCGGTGCTTCGTCCTCATCATAGTTTAGTGCCAGAGTCGTGGTGATTGCTTTCTGGGCTTTTCCAACCCCTTGCTTCTTGGGGCTGGGATGCTTGGCTTCTAAGAAAGACGGCGGTAGCAGGTCCGGCTTGAGCTTCGCCTTGTAGACTTGTGCGACGGCCCCAATACCCATGGGATCTTCCTGGAATTCGTCAAAGATATCCTCGAATTTCCGTCCCCCGAATACTTTCTCGATGACATCCTTGGTATAGGCGAGCGAGTGGGGCTTTCCATTGGAATGCAGCTTGCCGAACATGTCGCAGAGCTCCTTTGGGAACAGGTCTTGTCGCGAGCCGGCCCATTGAGCCAGCTGTGGACGATCATTGAGCGACGCACGTCAGTCCACAAGCGCGCTTACGTCTATCACAAGATTCGTTTGATCCCACCTTGATGAAAGTTGGACCAGCAGCCTCCAAGCTCACTACCAAATATCTGTACCACCACAGGGCACCCCATCGCTCGCCCTCCTCCTTGCTGGCAACTTTGCGGCCTCTCCTTTTACCTCTATCCCTTTTGCTGCCAATAAAGATCATCGGCGCTGTGAGGAGAACTGGTAGGAAAATGCAAGCGAGTACGAGGAAGCGCTTGGCCGTGCCGAGCGGCTCGCTGATGTATTTGACAAACACGATCTGGATCGTTTTGAAGAACGATGGTCGATGGCGGTGTCGTGTGTCGTTCTGCTCTTCAAGCGTTGGAGCATACTTTTCGGCCGATTTTTCGGTAAGCTGCTGGTATTCGGACACTTGCTGCACATTTTGTGGCTTCCTCAATGATGCCTCGTCGTGTAGAGCCTCATTAATGATAGCATCGGACCATAGCACGAAGGTGACCATTGAGCCGGCCAGTACAAGCCCAGCTGCTTGCGCGCGAGTCGCTGCAGCAGAAAAGAAGGATGATGAGGACGAGGATTCGTTGTGTGCTGTTGTAGACGTAGTGTGTGATCGTCGCATGAAGCGCAACCTTGAACGTTCCTCATTATGCGCTCTGGCCACGCTCTCCACATACAGGTGTTGCGGAGCACTGCTTGACGAGCCATGTCGAGCTGTTGTTTGGAGCAGCCGATGTCGTACCCGGCTCGCCGCCGGCACAACAGCGGGGATCGCGGCTTTTGAAGCAAGCCTATGCAAGTTGCCTTGGACAGTAAATGAGCTCGGGGTGCATCGCATCGCCGAGCGCTTACCGCTTTCGTGCAATATTCGCTGCATGACACTGGTGGCTGTCAGCGACGATCGCGACAAAGACAGCGGCCAGAATTCCGAAAGGAGAGCGCAAACAGCGAGTGCGCTGAGGCACGATCTGATCGGCTTTTCTCCCGTGCTGCTTGGCGGTTCCAAGTACAGACCATGGAATGAACAAGACTCGATCCAAAGGAGGGGGTTGAGCTGTCCAGACTTGGTCGTGACTGCCCCACGCCTAGTTTGAGTATAGACGCGTCACGTGCAGCAACAGCAACCACGGTTGGCGGCCAAGCCACAGAACAACCACCCAGCGGCCGGAGCACCGCCATCGTCTCATCATGTCACTTGTGCCGCAGGATCAAGCAAGTGCTGATGACGACGGGAAGGGAGGGAGTGGTGCAAGCAGCAGGCCACAGGGTGTCTACAATCATCTTCCTGCAGGCAGTTGCGAGGGATGCCGTTTGAAGCCGGCACGGATCGGTCGCCTTCCCTCCGTGTGTAAAGCTGAAAATTTGATTGGGCCACGGCAAGGCCCTTACAATCGCTTCACACGGCTCCCAGAGGTTCAAGAGGCAAACGCATTTTTCTCTCTCAAGATAAACACTTTTGGAGATGCGCCAAGATATATACGCATGATTTTGATTTTCGGCTCCCGTTCTGAGCACTCACGTTCGCTTCGTTGTAAGCGGCGACCGCGGACAAGCATCAAACCAAGACTCGCTACTCGTGAGCTGATCCGATCGGAACATCTTGCGCGGAAAAGATGAAACCAATGTTGCGCATAGGGCACTCGCCGGCAGTCGCAAGTCCTGGTTGAATTTGTCAGCTAGCGACTGGGCCGAGGCCTGCTCGGCGGACGGGGCCTTGGCGATGAGCGCCACATCGAAAGCCTTGACGTCGGTCTGCAGGTTGTTGATGTCACTCTTGGTGATGCCGAAGATACCAAGCGAATAGAACTTGGGCCTGAGCGTCACAAGGCGCTGGGAGATGTAGCTGGCAGTTGAGCGCGCGAAGCAAAGGGCCAATCGTCGGCCGTGGTGAACTCGGCAACTCATTCTCTGTGCAGCCTGGCCCGCATGTACCGCGAGCTGGGCATCCGCCGTCACCTCACGCAACGATATGCCCCGTGTCGTCAAGGCGCTGAGAGTGTCGTTGGCATCGGCATCAGAGACCGAGTCGACAGAGTTGGCGTCAGGGTGCCCTGCCGGCAGCCTTGTCCAGGGTCTCGGTTTTCTGGTCGATCTACAGATATCTGATATCGTTGATCCTGTTTGAGGAGGGAGAACTCTTGAGCTGTGAAATCTCAAAATAGATCGTCGTAACGTCGTTCTTGACATCCTGGATCATGGCAGCGCTGACGAGCGCGATGGAGGGAGGCGAGGAGGGTAGCAAGCGTCAGGTCTTGCATCTTGAAGAGGAAAAAAGAGTGCACGTTCGTGGGGGGAAGCTGAGGTGAGGAAGTGGTGCTAGGGGAGGACGAGCTTGGGTGATGAAAGAAAGAGGCAGAGTATGCACGAAGAGGACGAGAAATTGACGTCTTTCTCATCCCCTCCTCGACACTCCTGTGATTCCCTTTCACATTCTCTATGAATCTCAACGGGTCAACCTAGTAAGCCGACAGGCTCACAAGGATGTAAAACACGCGGTCAGAATTAGAAAGGGGTTTCCCCAAAATTGCATGGCGAATGCTGCGCTTGAGCCTTGTGCGCTACGCAAGTGAGGAACAACCGGCGTTCCTCCATCTACATTGACAGAATCCCTAAGCTCAAAAACGATTGCGCAGTGTCTTCCACGAAGGCGAGACTCTCCGTTGTTCCCCACCAACTGGATATCCTCACAGCTGCCTCTGCTTGTGAAAGGCACTGTGAAAATGCATCCACAATATTCCCAGGAAAGTCAACAAGTTCATTCATCATTGGGGCTGCTAAGCATTGAAAGCGGCGCAGAGCGCTGAGTGCTTAGCACTTGTATCTGCTTTAGCACGGTGGTCATGCACTAAATTGGAAATTGTTATCAATGCGCTCACAAGGGCATACGACAGGCCAGCATCGTACGCTTTTGGCTGCATGCCGCCTGACTAAGGGCTACGAAGGACCGACTCGGTTGTAAAATGCCTTGAGGCTTAAATTGCCGCTCAGCAAAGTGTCGAGCATTGGACCAATTGCAGTCCCTTTTATCGCCGCCTAAAGCAGTCAAGCGCATCTTCGTCATCACTTGCAACCGGACAAAAGACCGGCAAGAAGCATTATTCCCAAGCAGTGTCCAATCATAAGGATGTCTCACCCTGTTTTAAGTCTGACGCATTATTTGATTCATTAACGAGAGTGGACAGTAAAGGTGACCTCGCATGTCGCAGACACTCATCAGCTCGGCACAAATGATATCTACGTAGGAGCGTACACCGGTGTGCTTCTGTACATACACGAATCCCTGGATCTCGGTAATGTATATTACCTGGCTCGTGCCGCTCATGTGTCCTAATATTTATCGGTCGACTTTCCGCTTGGCCGCCTGAGGCCTGTCATAGTCCTATTTGTTTCGAAGACGCAATAAATCAAGCTCCAAATTAAAAGGCAACAAGAGATGTGGCGCTTCTCATGTACATAACTAGCCGGACATGTACTCCATCAGCACTCCATACATACTCTATCAGCGGTTCTTAGAACAGATGTACGGCCCGCAGCGACCCCGCACTCTACACATGTACGGAGTGCTGGTATGTATGTAACATGTATATATGTACGCAATACGGACACGGGACAAGGGTTTCACACAATGGCGCCATGGAAGTTCTCAAAATCAAACGTGCTCTATGTGTTGTACCAACGGAAAACATGCCACATATTGTACCCAGAAGTCTCCACTTCCCGAGTCTCGATTTGATTGTGGCCCTCTGAGTGTTCTTTGTGCACACAGGATTCATCCTTTCTCAGCCAGTCTGCTCATCGACCAACGTGTAGGCCTTGAAACGCGGCCTGTTCGTCATGGACAACGGCGGTGGCAGCATCACCCTGGAACGCGCAGAAAACCGAATTCCACGCAACTTGTCTCGTGACCCAGAGAGTGGCAAGCAGACGAATGGTACATACACGGGTAGAGGTAAATTTGCGCTTTGTATGAGGACCTTTGAGTATGGATACTAGGTTCTGCCCGGATGTGATCCTCTGCATACCGTCCATGCAATCCGACACATATGACAACCCAGATGTGGAGAGGATGAGGCCGATGCAGCTCCCTGGAGCCTCCGCGGAGGGCGCATGGAAAACGACGCTAAAAACGGTCGGCGAATGGAGGAGACTGTGAGGGGGCAAAGAGAAAGAAAAGCGCACTGATCAAATGAGAAAAGAAAGTGGAAACTCGCCAAACCGCGTACCTAGACGTGGACGCGCCCCACCCTGACAGCTTTTTGACATGTGGGGAAAACGAGCGCGAGGAAGTACACCTCATTGGAATAGGAACATCCCCGAGTCCTCATCGCCCGTCAGAATGGTACACACATGCATATACACAGACACAGGCACAGAGAGAGAAGAGGGAGAGGGAACCATCTGACATGGGCCCTGGAAAAGCGGCAAAGCTTGCGAGTTACGGCATCGTTGCGACTCTCAAAGTCGTGGAGCTGCAATCTCTCTCTCGGCCCATCGATCCTGCGGAAATGCACAGGGAGCGCTTCTAGTGGAAATCTCCCTCATCAAGCTCGAGACGGGTATGTAGACGCTTTGGGTGTAAGACTGTGGGCTGGTACACCTGCATAATACGTACTGGTCTAGTAGGAGCCGTTCTGACCGTACCTTTCCAGGCGGGTACTGGCCACTGGCGTCATGAAATGGCAAGCAAAGGCTGCTTCCATTCTGTTTTAAGACCCGGAATCCGGATGGCGGATGGGAGTCAGTCTTTCCGAACCCCTCTCCTCTGTCAGGCTCACAGAGAAAAAGCCACCATAGCCCTGCAAATTTCACGTCTTTCACGGCATCGCAAGCTTCCAACTGCTTTCAGGGTCTCTGCCAAGGACGCCGCCAGCCGCGAGCCATCTCGACTTTTGGGAAACCTGCTGGGAGCTATGAGCTATCTATATGCATATATATCGCGGAAGGGGCGTGGCTGTGCGGACGTTATTACTTTTCAAACGTCGTCGGCTACATGCCTGTATGGCTCTCATCGCGTCATCGGCAGACGGCGTTATACCAATAGGCCGCATCATGCCTGCTTTTTACCTGGTCCTTAGGGTTAATATGGCTTTGCGTTTGGCTGTTGAAAGCGACACGAATTGGTGTACATGCTCCATCTATACTCCTGCATGTTAGCCACGCTCACCCCTTGTGAAGCAGCGCAGGACTCTTGTCCATCCACTCGGCGTACGAAGTACAGCATTCCTGCGGGGGCAACTACGGTGCGTAGCCCGAAGAGGTAGTTCTGCTGCTATGTACACAGCGTCTAACAGGGTCTGTATATCCTGCTTCTGTTCCGCCGCGCGCAGTTCCGCAAAAGGAGGCCAAAAGCGCGGGGAGGTAAACACGTGAGACTTCGCCACGGTGGCACCTGTCGTATCCGCCGCCCCGTGTGTAGGTATAAGCGTAACCTCCGCGGTGAAAACGAGTTTCTCTTGAAAGCCTGCACATTGGCCTTCTCACACAGAGTCCAGTCCGCCGTTCCCATATTAGATCCACCCAGCATCCTGCACAGCATACCAGTGCATGCTACAAATGCCCATCTCCAACGCCCGAGGCGGTGGCATATTGCCTCTTCATGAAAAAGTCCCACACCTTTACACTGAGCGCCGCGCCGATCTTGCGCCTCTGCTCCGGCCCTTGGATGTGCTCGAACAGCATCCGCTGTCCCGCGTCGAGCCCTTTGGCGGGTCCACGGGGAGCCGGACCCGTGTCGACTCCGTTGCGCATCTCCTCCTCCTTTTCCAAGCACGCTTCGTAGAAATCAATCGGGGTCGGCCATAGGTCCAGCACCTCTGCCACCTTCTCGGCGCTGAGGCCCTTGATGCAGAGCAGCATTCGCGCCCACAGGTCGCGCACCGTCAACGACCCGCTCTTTGCGTTGAGTGTGGCGTACGACGCGTAGCTCGTCAGGTAGGTCAGCTGTGGGTGCGTGCGACGAAGGTACGTCTGCAAGTCGAGGTACGTGTGCCGGCTAATGGCAGAATCGGGCAGGATGTACAAGTCGGTGTTCTAGCGGGGCGGCGGAGCGAGCGAACAGGCAAGAGCACATCAGTGCTCACGCACCGCCGTCACATGATTCGTGCCACTCACCTCCCACATCTCTTGTACAACGGTGTGCATCGAGGTGAGGTATTGTAGCGACTGTTCGACGTCTGCAGTGCGCTCAACAAAATAGCCGTCCACGATCTGCGTCGAACTGAGCGCCGTCTGGAGACTCTCACCAAACGAGCTCCACTGCTGGTCGATATCGTAGTCCTCGACAAGATAGACGACGTGCGAGAGACCGCTGTTGGACAGCCTGAACTTCTGTTCGCGCCAGCGCCCGTCCTTGATACTGCTGTTAAGGTCGTCCAGGCGCTTGCGCTCGACGATGAAATCCAGCACCGCCTCGTCCTCCTCGCCTTTACCGCCATCCTTGCGCCGCGCGATCCAGACGGCGTCACCCAGCGGCAGAGCGCGCGACTCGGCGAGGATGCCCATGGCCTGCAGCGACTGCGCAAAGTCGTTCGCACGTGACGGCTGCTGGCCACGCGCGCGCACTTCGCGCGTGTCGATCAGCAAATGGATACTGAAGGACCCTGCTGGCATAATGACGGGTTCAAACTGCGGCGGCTTGAAGCCGTGCTGCTCGGCTACCGTCTGCTCATGGTCCGATGCGGTGCGCGTGGAAGCTGCCGATGCGTTCGTGCCAAGAGCGCTGTTGTTGCGCGATATGGATGCTGTAGGGACGATGGCGTTATGCCAGCTGATAGCGATTGCTGGCGGAGGCAGGACACCGGAGAGTCTAGGCCGGCGATGCAAGTTGTTCTTTGTGGCGCTGGCACTCGCGCTTTCATTGTGTTGCTGCCGCTCTCTCTGCGATTCTGATTGCGACTGACCGTACAGACCTGTGTACAGGCCCCGCGGGGCGAGCTGGATCCCCTGCGACTCCTCCGCCTGAGACTCCATCGTCTTCGACTGCTGCTCTTCCTGGCATTGGAACTCCACGAAAAGGTCTGCGTCATCATCAATCTCGTCGTCGAGCATGTCTGCATCCTGAATGGGCGACACCGTCGAAACAGCACATCGCGGCGCCCTTGTAACAGGTGGAGCTTGTCTTTCGGGATGGGAGCCGCCAGTGGGAACGTTTTGCCTTCGATCTTTGAGTTCAAAGAAACCAGCACTGATCGTCACTGTCTCCACCACCTCCTCTTCCACGTTACTGATGCCGACCGCCGTCGAGCGCTGCATCTGCATCCGATGGGGAGGAGCCTGTGATGTGATGCCTGCATCTGCATCCTCATCGTCTGTGTCGTCTAGGATGACCGTGACAGGCTGGCCTGCGCTGCGAGAGGCGTCGCCGCCTTTCGCGCGTGCAGAGGCGCCAGCAGGCGCCAGCGCAGCAGGCTGCCTGCGACCGACGCCGACGCTGAGTCCCGGTGCGCGCTCATTGCTTGCCTCCTCCCTGATCCAGCCTTTGCACAAGCCCTGTTGCGCTGACGAACCAGCAGCGAGCATCGGCAAAGCGCTACCGACCTTCTCAATCGCGCCACTGCGGACGATCGAGTGTTCGCGCGAGCGCTCCGCAAAGAGCACAGCGTACGTCGTCGTGTAGTCGACATCCGACAGACGCACGGCCGCTTCAGCCCGTGAAAATACAAGCGCAGAGGTGCGCGAGAGATACATGTACGCGAAGGTCGGTGGCAGTGCTGACGCGGATGCTGGCGGTGGCACAGACGCAGAAGCAGTAGTGGGAGCAGAGGCGACAGCGCGAGTCAGTGCGGGTACAGGGTTGGTTTCCAGCGCCATAGGTGATTGCGAGCGTGACGCCGGCCGCGTCGCCGGGAGCATGAGCTTTGGTCCAGACCGCTTTGGGAACCCAACGGCGTCCTTTCGCTGAGCTGACACCTGCATGCTATCGCCGAAGTCATCGTCATCCTTGTCCTCGCTATTGCGACTCCCTCGTACTCTCGGTCTATTCTTGCTCGTGTGCCTCTGTTCTGAGCGCAAGGGCGCAGCACTTACTGTTGTGCTGCCAGCAGTAGCATCGGCAGCAGCCGAAAGTGGCGCCTCTGTGCTCGTGCCGATGCCCGCGGGAGGTCTCCTGAGACCAGCGACCTGCGCCATACCCTTGACTACTTGCATGCCCTCCTCGCTGAGGCAGAAGCGGGGCGGGTTGCCGGTCTGGTAGACGTATCCGCGATTGATGAGCGTCTTCATGCTGCTCCATGCGGTCCTGAACGATCCGGCCCCTCCGCCCCCGCTGGCAGCGGCACCGCCGACGTCACCCGCGTTGGCGCTGTTAAAATCACCTGGAGCAACAGCGGTGCTGCTGCCCCTGCTCGCGAGTAGGTAATCCAAGTCACACCACTTTTGCGCGATGCCGATGATTTCGTTCTTACGCAGGTACACTTCGTTCGCCTCGGAGGAGATGCACGTCTCGCTGACTGGGAACGTGTTGGAGTCCTCCTCATCCAGGTAGGAGCTTCCGCCCGTCGCGAACACCTCTGCGTCACGCGTCACAGACCAGAGTGCTAGCATGATACCGTAGCCTCCTGAGCGGTGTGCAGGGATGTAGATGTTGGGAGCTTTGGGCGGCCTTGGCTTCTTCAGTCGCGCGGGCGCTGGTTCCAGTGCCTTTCCGTTTACTATATCCATTCCCGCCGCGGCAGCTCGCTTTTCTAGGCCTCCATCAACATCTCCATCAACTGCATCGAGGTGCATCGCGCTTTGCTCCATCCTGGTGCGCTTGTTCGGCCATCTCACTTCCTTGCGCGCTGACCCTGAGTCGCTCTCGCTTGCGCTGGTGCTATCCGACAAGAAGCCCATCGTGGGCCGCTCCTTTGCTTTATCCCCTGTAACCACTTCTTTGTCTTTCCCATTGTCCTGTCTCGCCACACCCGCTTTCACCGCTTCGTCGAGCTTGTCGCTCAGAGAAGTGTGAGAAAGCCTGCTGGCTGCTGTGCTGGCAGCACCGCTCGCGCCAGTGGAATCGTGTTGTGTGCGCTTGGCGGTTGCAGCTGCCCCTTGCGATTGGGGCCATGAATTCAACTCGTCTTCGTGCTGCGACGCTTCTTGCTGCCGCTGCTCGCGAGCTGCCCTTTGCTTGCGTGAGGGTGCAGCTGAGGTGTATGGGCGGCGCATCAGCCTCAGCCTCCACATCGCCCCCCAACCATCGTGCCCTGTTGCGACTCACGTTTCTCGGGAACAGCATACTTATTCTCTGCGCACCATCTCGCTGTCTCTTCCTCTAGTCTCTCTGCAATGGTCTTCCCAATAAACTTGAGCTGCGTAAGCTCGCTGCTGTGCTTGAAAGGCAGTGGGTTGTTCTTTAAGCTATGGGCGGCGCGCGAGTATGTCTGCCCAAACTTGGATCCGATGCTGGACGCATCTTCGCGCCATTGCCTGAGTTTACTGATCCAGAACTCGCGCAGCGCCTCTGGATCTGGAAGCGGCAAGGAGGACATAGCGTCCGCCATGGCTGAGGCGAAGGTCCAAGGCGACAATCACGAGCCGACCTTGAGTGCACATCACATTACCTCACCACCACTCCCCTCGGTCGCATTGAAAGGGCCGCTTAACAGAGCGCACACACACGAGACCCGCTGTCAATGTCTCTGTCGTGTGTGAACTATGTGCACAGCAACGATGACCACAAGCTGCTCAGCGTGCTGTCGAAGCCATCGACAGCAGATGGCAGTGAGTCGGTTATACGACGATGACCAGCAAATCGTCAGTCCAACACCACGCGACGCGACTCCTCTCGTATTGTGCACATGCGTCCATGCTTACGTCAGCATCAGCGCATGGAAGCATAATAATAATAATAATAACGTGCGTCTCACGACCAAGTCCATGCGTGCAAAGAGCTGAGAGCATCCGCCCCTCCCATCCTCCAGGTTCATGCTCACACGAACCCCCGGGGGAGGCCCGCACGGGTGGCCTTGACCAGAGCAACGCCGCTGTTACGGTGAGGTTCGCATCCCGCGTCTGGCAACTTCCCTGCTTGCCGCCGAACACTCCACGCGGGCCTCGCCCACAGTAAGACTGCAACACCGAAGACTTCCGACGCTCAACAGCTCGAAAGTTGAAACAGTCCTGATCAGAACATGGTCAACCCAGTTCTTCCAGAGCCGGGAGAGGCAGCCCAACCGCAGCCGACACCGCCTTTGCCCGTCAGCCGGCCCGACTCAGTGCTCGTCCTAGGCGGCGGTGTAGCGGGTCTCGTCACGCTCCGCAACTTCCTCAAGCCCGATCTGTCGTCGTCGTCTAGCCATAGCACGAGCGAGGCAACGGGAGAAAACGGCCGAGACCGCCAGGAACATGGTCAAGGCCTGCAGCGCAAGGGAGAGCCTTTTGAGCACGTCGAGCTGTGGGAGCGACGGGATCAACTTGGTGGTGTATGGTATGTACAGATTTCCTATCTGCATTGAGCTCTTTCTGACTGTGATTATACGGCTGCTGGTCGCTCTGCAGGTATCTAGACGAACAAGTAGCATCGCACGAGAAATCGGTCACGCCGTACGCAACGCAAGGCCAGTGGCCTGTACCCGTACCCATATCGGCGTCCGCGCCCGACTCTGGGCAGGCAACAACTTCCAAGTCGATCTCAGTATCAAATACCACCCCTTCCTCTCTGCAACCTCAAGCCCATCCTCATCGCCCTACCTGGCCCTCTCCCGCCTACCCCCAACTGCGTGGTAACGTCCTGCCGCGCTTCCTGTCGTACTCGTGCGCCAAGCCGTTCCCGCCGCCAGCGAATGGCGAGCCGTTCCCCACACTCGCGGAGACACACGCGTACCTGCTGGGGTTCGCGCGCGAGCATGGGTTACTGGGCGATGGGAGTGGTGATGCAACCGGCGGTAGAATCAAGACGGGCCGAGAGGTACTCGGCGCCTGGGAGTTACCGCCGACGCGTCACGAGAACGAGAGTGCGGCAGCAGGCGGGCCGCACCCCAAGTGGCGATCAGCAGGCTGGCTTGTCCTCTCGCGCCAGTGGCCCACCGGCGCTTCAGCACAAGCGGACGCGCCACTCGAACCGACCCTGCATATCGACCACTTTTCTCATCTTGCCCTCTGCACGGGATGGTACGACTACCCCATTTACACGTCGCGTGTGCCTGGCTTCGAAGAGGCCAAGGCACGCGGGTTCGTGCACCATGCAAAGTGGTACCGAGGCCCCGATGCGTATTGCTCTCGTTCAGGAATGAACACTGCATCTCCGACACCACTTGGCGGCATTGCTACAAGTGGTGTCAATGGCACGAATGGGTTCAGCCACGTACACACAAGGGAGAAGAGGATCGTCATTGTTGGCAACGGTAATTCCGCCAATGACATTGCAGCGCACATCGCGCAAATGTATCCCGACCCCGGGCATAGCGTCAGCGGCAACCGTACCGGGAAAGACCAGCCCACCGCGGACGCCGCAGCGGCTGCTGTCCCGCGCGTCTACAGGAGCATAAAGCATAAAGCGCTGGATATCTTCGTCAACTTACCTGATCCGCGTATCAAGGATGTCGCGCCTATCAAGGCATATCACTTGCGAGAGCACAGCGATGCAGCGCGACGAGGAGATGCAACCGGAGGCACGGGGACGGACACACTCGATCTCGAGCTGGAGGACGGCACGTTCCTACGCAATGTCGATACCGTCATCCTTGGTACCGGTTACGATGGCTTTCGCTACCCATTCGTGCATCTTCTCTCGCCATCTCGGAGTGCGGGAACAGAGCTTCACCTTCAAAAATGCGACACGATCCGCAAGCGTGCTGCAGAGCTCGTGGACGCAAGCCGCGATGACGTGCAGCGGGCTTGGGCGCACTTCGTCCAGCAAGTAAGCGAGAGGGGCATCCTGGCCGATTACGCCGCGAGCGCAGGAGGCGCGAATGCCCCGCGCACAGCACGTGAACTGCAGCATTTACTTTGGGCCGAACCGCTGGACGGTGGCGATGCTGCAGTCGGCGCGTTTTGGGCACCTATGGAACAGACTTCTTCGCCGACTTTTGCCGAGCCAGCAGCTGCGCGTCCGAACGGTGCCGATGGATCTGCAGCATCTCACACACCATCTCCAACTGGACACAACCCAACATGGGCGGGCGAAGATGCGGTAACCTGGACGCCGCCGCGCGTCGGCGGTCTGTACCGGCATTGCCTGTTGGCGCGCAATCCATCGCTCGCGTGTATCGGTCTCAGCGTGTCCTTCACGCCTTTCACATCCACAGACACCTACAGCTGGCTCGTCCGTTCCATCTGGGACGGCAGCTCCGACGCCTTTCCCGATTTCGAAGCCGGCGACGGCGACGGCAAAGCGCTGCTACGAGCACGACTGCAAGACGAAACGCATCGCATCTCCTTGCTCCGCGAGCGCGAGCGCGACGTCGTCGCGCTCGAACGCGATTCATTCGCCAGGTGGAAAGCGGACGGGTGCCCGCAGCGGCCGCTCGAGCACGTTCCGTCCGGCCTACTAGCGTACCATGTCTTCGGCACCGATGAAGCGGCGTGGATGCGTCAGATACGCAACGACGTTGTCATTGCCAAGCCATGGTTGGATTTGGAGCTGGACGATTGGACCGCGGAGAACAGGGAGAAGGTGCGATTGGGCATGTATCGCATCAAGTGGGAAAGCTTGGTCAAAGCGCGCGAGCGCAGGCTCGCGGAAAGCAAGGCGAGCGGCTCCACGATCGCTCAGTAGGTGTGATAGAGAGTATGGCGAAGTGCATATCAGATGCATTAGATTCCGGAGTAGAGTACATGATACATTTACGGAGCGGTGAGCAAACAAGCATTGCAAAACAACCTTTGTGTGGAATATCGAAGATGCGCGCCAAGTCTGCCACGAGCGACCGAGATAAAACAAATCGCACATTCACTCATCGCAGTGTGCCTTCTCTGAGCACGTATGTTGGAAGGAGCTGAGCGGGGTTAGCACCAGAAAGCACTTGGCCTAAGCTCCTTCAGGGTGACTAGTTTGGAGGGGGACACACTGTCACATGAAACTTCAGCCTACATAAGCTGGACTGAGTGGTGAGGCTAAGACTCAAGATTCTGTCTTGATGACATGCTACGGCGCCTGTATCACCATTCCTTGTTGTAGTGAGCAGTGATAGAAGTCGCGAATATCTTGCACAAGGACTTCCGGGCAGTCGAGAGCAGCTGCAACCGGGCGTTTGTGCAAAGAACCTCGAGTTAGAATATTGCGATTCTACTAAAGAGTGAGAAACGGCAACGCGCGGTCGACTGTACTTCTTACGGAAGTGCCCGCCTCGTTCGTCTTTCCTGATCCAGCACAGCGCCGGGTGGCTCTAGCTATTCCAGCTGACGGGGGTCATGGCGACCACATTCGAGAAGATCGAATGTCCGAGGGGTTCTTGTGCAAGCTGAACGTTTTGGACGGACCGAGCTGCGCGTACTCCCAAACGCAAGTGTGAAGGCTGCCGGTGTGGTAGCGCTGTAGTGGTGATAATGTCCGAGGACATCGCTTCCTCTGCAAAGGACGGTGCTTCGTCGGGATGGGCTGCAATCATGGATCCCTGTAGTTGTAATGTGTCCGAAACATCATTTTAGAACGGCTCTGCCAAACGGCACGGGCTGCATTTTCCCGCTCACCCAATCGCCACCGTGAACGACATATCGATGATCGCCGAGCATTTCCGTCATAACTTTGCCGTAGAGACGCGCATTATCCTTCATGTCCGATTTCAGCTGCGGAGGCGGCCCGCTGAGGCAAAAGCCATCTTGACTCACGGCGATCACTTGGAAAGCTGGGTGAAATGCATCAGGCGGATCGATCAGCGATGGGAACAGTTAGCGATATTCCCAGAAACCGCATGTGTAAGCGCATGTGCAGCAGTCAGGAGGTAGATTTCTGTTCGGCCTAAGGTATTGACGGGCACCACGCGAGCTCACTTGGCCAGCCGTATACCAGCAGCAAGGGTTTAGCGTCAGCACGGCGAGACCTTGCGTGGACAAAGTACCCGTCGACGCCTTCCAGCGTTTCAAGGTGTGTTGGTACCCGCACAGCAGTCAAATATCCCAGGACCTGACGCACCACCGTGTCAGCCTTGCTCCTTCATGCACGCGCGAGCTACGTTTGGCAGGCAATACGCATCGGTTGACCTCCTCCCTCACTTTCGCCTAGTCCCCTCTCGTAGCCAGTACTGCTTCATCTGCGCCAGCTTCTCCCTCGTCAGTTCCCACCTGAAGCCATTCTCCTCGTCGCGCTCCAGCTCCTCTGGGTCGGACAGAATCTCGAGATCGGGCAGGCGCGTATCCAGCACGAGGTGCAGCATTCGCTCCATTTCCTTTGCCGGAAACTCCACGGTGATGGAGCGAATCACAGGGGTAGGGTTGACCATGGTGAACGACCGAGTGCACCCTGTCCACAGCAACTTCACGCTCGCAGGGCCTGGCGTAAGCGAAACGTACGGCGAAGGGAAATGGACGCAGGCAATCGACCCCTTCAAGTCATTTCTTTGACACGGACGTGAGGGGACGCTTGTAGATCATATGAATCTGGACTGTAGCGTGCGCAACAGCGCAACCTGCTGCGCAGTAACTGCATCATCGTTTGCTGAATGCCGATCGTCGATGAGGAGGTTTTGGAATTCGTTGTGGTGCATGAGATAATTCAAATTGGCCAGAGGAACGGGAACCGATCGAGGAGGGACTGAGGCCCGAGAGCATAAACGCGTACATGGCGCGATCCCGGTGCAGTCGCCTCACCTTTTCGGCCTTTGCCTTTGATGACAAGCTTAAAAGGTGACGCGGTCGAAATCGACGCACCTTGTTTTGTTCTCGAGGGGTGCGATGCGAGGCTCATGAGGCTGAGTGGTGCCAAATCTCACGCGAATCGCGCAGGACTCGAAGATGGTGTGTTGCTGAGGTCCGGAATAGGCGCTCAGAGCAGAGACGTTGCTGCCTTTTTTGGAAACTACGACACGCAGACAAGGCTGCGAATAGCGAGGAAGTAAAATACGTGGTGCGACACGTTCATCAGGCAGTAGTCAGGAAGACTTAGTCCGGGTATGAAGGTCGCAGAAGTTGCGTATTTGATATGTACATGTACAGCGCAGGCGCGTAACCCCCATGGCGCAAGATGTCCTATTAGCGAGTCGAGGCCTTCCTCCTGTCCCGTTGCATCCCCAAAGCAGGCGAGTGGCCTAGTTGTCTATGTCGGCGCCATCGACCGCGCCTGTTCCCTGACACGTCGCTCGTACTGTGCCTTGTCCTTCAAGTAGATCCTGTACGCCTCGTCCTGCGCCGGGTCGTCATTATTCGGCTCCGTCAGTAATGCTTGGATGCCAAGCAGAAGCTGCCAAAAGCGTATGTGGGGTCGCAACAGAATAAGAAAAGGGGAGAGCAAAAGCCTCATCAGGGCTGTGCGGTTTTGCCAATGAGAAGCAGGGAGAACGGCGTACCTGCTTGATGGTAATTGCTGGCTTCCAGCCCTTGTCTTCGTCCAAGATTGAAAGGCAGATGGTTCCAGATGGGAACACATTCGGGTGGAATAGCGGCGGGACAAATTTGCCTGAAACCAAAAAAAAAGTCGAGGGAAGATGTTGTAAGCTTTCCTAGCCTTGACGGCTGAGATATCAAGATATCAGACGTCACATACACTTCGGCGGCTTTGCTGGATACTCGTTCGGAAATGTCTATAACGAAAGCAGCGATGGAAGACGATACGCTTCAGCGAGAGCCATCTCAGCCCGCAAGGCGCGCGACCACCCTTACCATTTGCAGCTTGTAGACACCACCCGCCCATGGAGTCTGTGCGCCCGAAATCGGGAAATATTGAATCAGGCATTTTCCAGTCTATTCCCCAGAACCAGATCATCTCCGTCTCGCGCGGCGAGAGCGAACGACTCACGCCCTCCTTGCCCGGAATGCCTACGTCCCATACTTGCAAGTCGAGCCCACCGTCGCCTGCTTTTTGCGGTCTCGCGTAAAAGCCCTGTACACAACAAGAATGATCATCGATCCCACTCAGTCAGTTCAAGACACGTTGAGACCTATTGGCTTCAGCGAGGCCGGCCTCCCGCGAAGCTGAAAAAAACGTACAAATGGATGGTCCTTCCGCCAATCCTTGCGCTCTTGCGCTAATCTGTAAGGCATCAGCGAAATTTTCAGCATCTCTGCTCAGCGGCATACCGATTTCGCCCCAGCCCAAAGCTAAAGCATAATTTGAAGACTCCTCTGAAACTTTTGTCCGATGGAGGCTCGGTCGACAAGCGCAACGGATTCAAGTTAGCCTCACGACATCAATGCAGGTCTCGTCTCGTTGTGGCGATCCGGCAAGAGACAGAGCAGCTTCTTTTCTGAAGACCGTTATGCGTCTGCTGGCCACATTCAGCTAATATTTCCTGCGAGCTCTACATTCCCTTGAGTCACAGTGATTTATGCACTCACCGGTCACGACAAATGCCAGACATCTCAGATCGAAGTCCGTTGCAACTCCACCTCGGCCTTGCTTGTGGGGTCCGCGCGAAATTTGGAGAGTCAAAGAGACTAATGCGAACCCCCTTGTTACTCCTTCCGCAATCGTTGAACACAGAAAAGTAGCTAGCAGGAAGGCGGCACGAAAAAGAAAGAGAGAGATATGGATAGATAGCTGGAAGTTGGCCTCCAGCTGGCGGTCCTTCGCAAGACCTTTAGGTGAAAGAGAGAAGGAGAGAGACTCGGACGGAGTTTGTGTCGCGACGCGCCGCTGTGGAAGAGAGGAGAGCGTGGCGCGTTGTCATCGTTTGCTGCGACAATTCCAACCCTATTTGTTCTGCCCCACATCTCTGCCCGTCGTCCCAGCAGAGACATCTCATGGTTTTGGACAGAGTTTCCTCGCTGTTCGTCATACCTGCTCCCACAAGAAAATGGGCCTCATCAAGGTCAAGTAGCGGACTAACAAGGGCGAAAGTATGTGCGAAATTGCAAAGACATTGTGTATGGTACAAAGGAACGACTGTATGCGCGAGCAAAATGCGAAAAGGCAACCAAAGAAACGAATCACATGCCGAATCACATGCCGAATCTGCGAGAAACCACTTGACAATACCGAGGTCAAAGCCCCTGCGGCCACCTGCCCGCGATCAACGGCCCTCCATATTCCCCGTCCCCACTCTCCGCAGCGCTGCCAGGATCACCGGCGAGGCTCTTCATTCGCTTATTGTATCTCGCTGCAGCGCCGCCCATGGCGCTTGTTACGGCCCGAAGAGGACTCGTAACTGTCGGAAGCGTGCCTGCAGGTGAGCGAGCCAGCGGGCTGCGTGGTGACGCAAGGACATGCGCGCTGCCGATCATAGCGCGGCGAGGGGAGGGCGTGTTCTCCTTGTCACGCATGGCCGGGTCGCCGTCGTCGTCGTCAATGATGTCGTCATGGGTGCCTCTGGCATGCAGAGGACCATGCGCAAATCTGCGAAGCACAAGGGCCCGGCTATTGGGAGGTGTCGCAGGCATAAAGCTGGGCCCAGCAGCCGCGTCCAACGACGTGTCCGGCGTGTCACCGAGTCCAGGCATCGACGACACTGTGTCGAACGAGCGCTCGGCGCAAGCGGAAGCTGCGGGCCCTTGTGCAGAGTTGTTGGCAGTAGCTCCGTCGATGGACGGTACAGATGCCCGGGTGGCCGGAGCCGCACTCGGCCCGGTGATGGCGGGAGCGGGACGCACTGATGTGTGCTGGAGACTGGGCGACTCGAGAGGATTGTTACCCCCTTCGTCGGAGTGTGTGGTGGCGAGCCGGGTAGCCAAGCTCGTTGGCATCACGATCAGCCTGTCAGTCAGAGAGGTCGACGGAGAAGGTGATCGTGCTTGGTGGCTTATTACCCCTGGGTCTGCACGCTCGGTGCCAATGGTTGCCTGCTCGCGTTGCAACAGTGTACTGTGGCGATGTCGGGTGTTGGGCGCAAAGTGTACTAGGCGCAAGTCCTGAAGAATCGTAAGTACAGGCCATCATCGGGCAAGTCAGCAAGAGAAGGAAGCAAAAGCTCTCCGGATTCAACACTTGGTAACTCACATCACTGCCGCTGTTACTTCTGCTTCCGTTGCCTACACCGATTGACATGGTGCCCATCACTGATCGACGTCGTATCATTTCTCCCCTCGAGTCGGCCATCCAGAGCGGAATCTCCTGCAGGGGCCTGCGGTGCCGAAGCAAGCCTCTCGCTGGGCTTGGGCCGCCTCCACCACTGATGCTATTGCTATTGCCATTGCCATTTCTATTGCTATTGCTGGTAAGGCTGATGCTCGAGTCCCCACTGGACGTATGTAGCAGTGGGTTCCGGTGGAGGTGCATGATGTCATCTTGGGACTGGTCACCATGGTTATCGGGTGTGCTGCTGCGGTTGCCACCTTGTATCAATTCTGCTCTCCGATCCGTCATATCTGTATTTCTAGAGCCGCCAGCCCTTCGCCTTGATAATCGTGTGTGCTGCTGCTTCTGTCTCCTCTGCGACAATCCAGCGGACGGCCCCAATTGTTGTTCGACGCCTGCAATACTGCCTGGCTTACCAGCTGCCGACCGCAAACCCGGTGTACGCTGAGGAGACCAGTGTGACAGCGACTGTGCAGGCCGATTGGCGTCAGTAGAGCTCGCGGTCAAGTGCTCGTCGTGATCTGTGAGCCGCCGCGTAAGCCGTCTGGGCGATCGGCGAAGGGGTAGAGGAGGAGCAGCCGAAGCAGCCGTTGAATGGTTTGGAGCAGTGTTGCGTAGGGACCGGCGAGCAAGGGGGAGGAGCGCAGGGGCTTCCGGAAGAGTCGGTTCGTGTTCAGACCGGGGCTGGAGCGATATCTTGCCCGAAACATCCTCCTCTGCAGCACCAGAGTCGACTCTATGCCTGGTGATGGAGGGAGCCTGCGCAGCGAGACCTTCAGAGGTGCGTTTGCGGCGCCAGCCTGCTTGAAGAGAGGGGGGTAACAGGCCCTCTCTGTCGAGGTCCACGGGCAGAAGGGAGGGAGAAGTAGCAAGAGTAGGCGTAGGAGGCTGGGCCTCGGAGAGATGCGCTTCAGCGTGGAGCTCACTGCCGTGGGCTCGCAGCTGGTCGTTGTTCGCTTGTCGTGGCCGCCGCGAGCCGCTTGCACGACTCATAGCCAGCTACTTGTCACTTGACTTTTTCCTGCAAACATGGAGAGGGGCACTCAGGGTGGTGGGAAGTTGGCTCCAATTGAGAGTCTGGAGCAGGCGAAGTGCTGATCATATCGAGACGAGAGGATGGAGCTGATCAGTTGACATCTCGATGAAGAGTTGCGAGACAAGCCTGAATAGTATGTTTCGATCGCCTCGCTTCGCCCTGCCCCGCCTCTCCTCTCCCTCTCCTCTCACCGCTCTGCGGCTCTGCTGGTGTCATTTGGGGTCTAAGCACACGGTCGCGCTCGCGCGTCTCAACCTCGTTCTGATGCTCACGTGCTGCTGCCTATTGGAACATGCATTGATTTCTCCCCCACGTGGACTCTGCATATGCACGGTCGTATTCATACCTACGAGCTCGCCCGCTCATCTGGATTCCGCGGCTCTCGGGATACTTTGCCACCATGCCAACTACCGTCAAAAGTGTACATACAGCACTTATCGATTCATCGAGCACGCATACTGGGAGGCATGCACAGCCGAGAAAGCGCGTTTGAAGCGCAAACTCATAACGTACCACTGGAATCAATTCTCCACCGTGGAAAGCAGATGGCATATACAGAGATACGACGATAACTCTAAAGCTGCAGGCCACCGATAGGATGTCTACTCCTGTATTGTGTGCGTCCTGGCCATGCGAACGCCAAATTGTCCCAATGATACATATGCATGAAGTGGAGAACTTGGCGGCGAGATGTACGTAAATGCCCCGTATGCGCATGCATCCATGTATATATGTAGGTATGCATCTGTCTAGACGCGGGTGCCTTTCATCACTACGCAATGTTCCAGCCGAGGCGCTCGCCCCATCCGCCGCTCTGCAACGCGACGGCGATCTGCTCAACGTCCTTGTCTCCTCTTCCGGACAGGCTGACGACGAGGTCCTCGTCCTTCCCCATCTTCTGCGCCTCGTGGAACGCGACGATCAGCGCGTGGCTCGTCTCGAGCGCGGGAATGATCCCTTCGAGCTCGGTGCACAGCTTGAACCCGCGCAGCGCATCCTCGTCGGTCGCGACGCGGTACTCGGCGCGCCCACTGTCCTTGAGGAACGCGTGCTCGGGCCCGACACCGGGGTAGTCGAGCCCAGCGCTGATCGAGTGCGTCTCGGTGATCTGCCCTTCGGGCGACTGCAGCAGGTATGTCCAAACGCCGTGCAGCACGCCGGGCGTGCCTTTGGACAGCGTCGCCGAGTGCCGGTCCGTGTCGACCCCATCGCCGCCAGCCTCGACGCCGATGAGGCGCACGCTCTTGTCCTCAACGAACGGATGGAAGATGCCGATCGCATTGGACCCGCCGCCGACGCACGCAACAACGGCGTCTGGTAGCTTTCCGCGCTGTTGCTGCAACTGCTGCTTGACTTCCTTGCCAATGATGCTCTGGAAGTCGCGCACGAGTGACGGGAACGGATGCGGGCCGATAGCCGAGCCAACGCAGTAGTACGTGTTGTGCAGGTTCGTCACCCAGTCCCGATTTGCCTCATTGATCGCATCCTTGAGTGTCTTGCTGCCGCTCTCCACCGCAACGACCTTGGCGCCGAGCATCCGCATACGGAACGCGTTCAGTGACTGTCGTCGCACGTCCTCTGCGCCCATGTATACGACGCATTCGAGTCCGAAGCGCGCGCATGCCGTCGCGGTCGCCACGCCGTGCTGGCCGGCACCCGTCTCGGCGATGATACGCGTCTTGCCGAGCCGCTTGGCAAGCAGGATCTGCCCTACGGCGTTGTTGATCTTGTGGCTACCTGTGTGGTTCAGGTCCTCCCTCTTGAGCCAAATGCGAGCCCCGCCGGCCTTCTCGGTCAACCGACTGGCAAAGTACAGCTCGCTCGGTCGGCCAATGTACTCGTAATGACTTTCGAACTCCTTCCAGAATGTAGGATCCTGGATGGCGTGCAGATACGCGCGCTCGAGCTCAGCGTGGCACTCGTACAACGCTTCCGGGACGTACTGGCCGCCAAACTTGCCAAAGCGCGGCGGGCGCAGCGTGCCAGTCTCTGAGTCGAGAGTCATGTCGAAGCCTGGGATGGGCTTGCCATTCGTATGGCCGTTGGTGGTGACTACGTCGACCTTGGGCACGGGAACGCTGTCGGGCATATTGATGACGTCTCTGATGCTCAGCAGTGGCTTTTGTCGTTGGATGCCGCCTTCGAGCTTGCCTGTGATCTCTTCGCAGTATTGTCTCGCAGCGGCAGCCCTGCCCTCAGTCGTGGCCGGCTGCGCATCCTTGAGCACCGCGACGAGCCGACTGCCGATGACGACGCCGTCGGCCAGCTCGCCGACTTGAACAAAGTGCTCGCGTGTTGCGACGCCAAAGCCGACCGCGAGCGGAATGTCGCGCTGTGCAGCGGCGGTGATGGAGCGAATGCGAGAGAGCAGGTCGGGCAGCGTAGAACTAACATTCGCCGCCACGCCGGTGGTGCCCAACTTTGACACAACGTAGATAAACGAATCGGTGAGGGAGACCAGATGCCTTATCCGCTGCGTCGAGGTCGATGGTGCGATGAGCGGAACGTACGACATGCTGTGAGGGACAGTCAAAACACAAGCAGCGTCGGGTCAGTTGAAGGAACTTTTGCCAAGGAAACAATCGGGACTGCCATTCACCTATATTTCGTGCAATAGCCTCTGAACTCCTCTGCCTCCTCCGGTGGAAGGTCGACCATGATGAAGCCATTCGCGCCAGCGTCTTTCGCATCGCAAACGATCTTCTCTTCGCCATATGCGAGTATCGGGTTGTAGTAGCCCATCAATAGCACTGGGATGGAGAGACCTTGTGCGCGTGCATCGCGGACGAACTGTAGGCATGTTGTCATTGCGACATTTTGGGATAGTGCAATCTGGTTCGTGCCGAGTGAATACGGAATCGTCAGTGGGCCACAACTCGGCGAGCGACAGCTGATGGTATCTTACCTGGTTAGAAGCCTGAATGGCCGGGCCGTCCGCTTGCGGATCGCTGAAGGGGATGCCGAGTTCGATGATGTCTGCTCCGCCCTGCTGCAAGGCCAGCATGGCCGGCACCGTGTCGGCGACTGAAGGAAACCCGGCCGTGATGAAGGCGACAAAGACTGGCTCGTTCTTGGCCGCCTTGGCGGAGAAAGTGGCGAGGATGTGGGACGTCATTTTGCTTATCAAGAGCAACTTGCCTTGCCGCCGCCGTTGTGTGCTTGGAATGGGTGGACTCTGATCTTTTCAGCTCGTGAACACAAGGCCGAAACGAATCCGAGAAGCATCGACTGTTGGTAGCGGCAGTTCTTTATATGCTCTTTGGTCGGTTGGGAACCGCTGGTTGATAAAGCTCGTGGTCCTTTTGGGAGTGTCGATCGCGAAAGTATTAAATCGGTCTCGGAGAAAAGGCAACGATTCATGTACGCCCGCCACCCACGACAAGGATATGGTGGAGATTGACTCCTTTTGCTTGTCCGCGCACTCTGCTTCTTGAGCTTTGGGCGATGTGGATATATTGGAGGCACACGAAAAAAGGCTGACAACTCCATCCTCGCATCCGCCCATGCATTCGAATCATATAATCGTGTCCACAGAGAGAGGCAGTAGCGGCAGCAGCTTGGCCAACTAGTCCGGAGATGTCCGTCCCGTCTCTCACAGCCGGTGCGCGGCGTTTGCTCCTTGTTCCGCCTTCCGAAACCGGCGGTTCTTCCACTATGATAAACGGCTACTCGCGTGCCAGCCGACGCTGCACTGCACAGCACCTCGCAGCCCGCAGGCTATTGAGATAACGGAGAAATGGCAGGGCGGGAGGGGTGCGGACTGACACGTGTAACCCTAGTTGAAATCCACTAATCCTTATGTAATCATTTCAGGCAGCAACGCAGGCAAATTTTTTGCATTGAAGAGAGAGGGAGCGACGATGCTTTTTTGACTACTCACAAGGCATGTGCACTCGTTCATCACGCCGTCAGAAATACGGTGCGCTGGCCTTGGAGAGGGGAACGTCGGGGCGGAGAGGATACCACGGCATTGCATAGTCTCGCGGGCAGAGGCGCGACCATGTCAGCGCCGATCACTACCCGCTCGGACGGCGGGCCGTCGCGCAAGCGGAAGCGCGATGACCGGCACCATCACCATCAGCACAGGCAGCAACAAGGGCTTCCAGCTGCCGCTCCCGCCGGCGGCGCAAATGCAAAGGGCGCAGCACATGCCAAGAATGGTCGCCAGCTCAAGCGTATGGCTGTCGAGCAGGAGCTGGGCTCGCTGAGAGATCGCATCAATGAAATGGTGAGTGTTGACCATTGGGCGACGCTACCAGGAGCACGTCATTTCACTTTCGGCAGCTCATGCTCATGCTCGTTTTACGCTCTTCCCTCGATCCGACTGAATAGACTCCCACAGCGCCTCCGTCGTTATTCGAAGACCTACCGCTGTCGCTGCCCACCCTACGCGGGCTCAAGAAAGCTGGTTTCACAGATTTGACCTCAATCCAGCGGCTCTCCTTGCCTCAGTCAATGGCTGGCAAGGATGTACTGGCGTCTGCGCCGACGGGGAGTGGCAAGACGCTCGCATTTCTCATCCCGATCCTGGAGCGCCTCTACCACCTCAAATGGGCCGGCCAAGCGGATGGGCTCGGCGCGCTCGTCATCAGTCCCACGCGCGAGCTCGCCATCCAGATCTTCGAAGTGCTGCGCAAGATCGGCAGCTTCCACACCAGCTTCTCCGCCGGCCTGGTCATCGGTGGCAAGGACCTCAAAGCCGAGCAGGCGCGCTTGGGCCGCATGAACATCCTCGTCGCTACACCCGGCCGGCTGCTGCAGCACATGGACCAGACAATCAACTTTGACACGTCCAACCTGCAGCTCCTTGTCCTCGACGAGGCAGATCGCTGCCTTGACATGGGCTTTGAGAACACACTCAATGCTATCCTCGAGAACTTACCCAGGAGGGCCAAGGGAGCAAAGCAAGGCATTGATCAGCCAGGGCGGCAAACGTTGCTCTTCAGCGCGACGCAGACCAAGAAGGTGAAAGATCTAGCACGCCTCAGCCTCGAGCAGCCCGAGTACGTCGCGGTCAGCAACACGTCGCGCTCTGCGGAAGATGGCCAGACTCAGTCGGAAGATATGTTCGCCAGGCAACAGCAGTTCCTTCCCAAGCAGCTCGAGCAACACTACATGCTCGTCAACCTCAACCGCAAGCTCGACGTGCTCTACTCGTTCATCCGCACGCACCTCCAGTCCAAACTGCTCATCTTCCTCTCCTCCTGCCGCCAAGTGCAATATGTTTTCGAAACGTTCTGCAAGCTCCGCCCGGGCATCGCGCTGCTATCGCTGCATGGCAAACAGAAGCAGGCGAAGCGCCTGCAGATCTACACCGAGTATAGCCGCATGAAACACGCCTGCCTCTTCGCGACCGACATTGCTGCGAGGGGTTTGGACTTTCCCAGCGTTGACTGGGTCATTCAAGTCGACGCACCCGAGGATGGCGAGACATACGTCCATCGGGTCGGGCGCACGGCGCGGTACGATAAGAAAGGCAACTCACTGCTCTTCCTCATGCCAGGCGCAGAGAAGGACGGCGTGCTCGCCAAGCTCGCGGCCAAAGGGATCGTTGACGGTGATGCCACTGCTGCGGCATCTGTAGGAAGGAGGATCAGAGAGGACGACGATGACTTGGAAGATGAAGAAGCTGTGACGCGTATCAACAGCATCAAGCCGAAAGAGAGCAAGATCCAATCGATCGCGAACCAACTGCAGTCATTCCTCTTCCAAGATGCGCAGCTTAAGTACCTCGCGCAGAAAGCGTTCGTCTCGTACGTCCGCAGCGTGTATTTGCAACAAAAATCCTCGTCCATTGCCGTTGGCGGTGGCACCGCGCCGCTGTCACTGCCCAAGGTCGACGTGACAGAGCTCCCGCTGGAGAAATTTGCAGAGAGCCTCGGCCTCGCGGGTGCGCCGAATATCAAGTTTGTCAAAGAGGCACGCAAGGCCAGGGCGAAGGAGGCGAGACTTGAGGCGAAAGCGGCCAAAGCCGAGGCGGCTGCAGCCATGAAGGGCAGTGGCGGTGCACGGCAGGCACGCACCGCTGACGCTGAAGGTATCAACGGCGGCGAGGAGGCAAGCGATGATTCCGGCGACGAAGAAAGGCGGACAGTCGATAGCGCGACCGCGCTCGAAGGATCGGCGGCGCAGAAGGGCATCAGGACCAAGTATGATCGCATGTTCCAGCGCAAGAACGAGGGCGTTCTCAGCGAGCACTATCAAAAGCTAGTCGCAGACAACGATGAGGATGATGATAGTACGGAGAGTCAGGACGAGGATATGGGTGATGAAGTCAATGCGCGAGGCGATCTGGGCGATGATGGCATCAGCGACAAAGATGAAGAAACCGGCTTCAACGCTGGTGATGATGCGGACGGAGACGACTTCCTCACACTCAAGCGCGCCGATCATGGCCTTGAAGACGCCACTGATAGCTCCCATGGCGGAGCCGGTGAAAGTGACGGATTCGTCGCAGGCGGCAGCGCGACGCTTCCAGCTGGCGAGTCGAACCAGTTGCTTCAAAAGCGTCTGGATGCAGAAGCGCAAGCTGCCTTCGAGGAGAACCGATCCAAGCGGCAGCTGCGCATGGGCCAGTCCAAGAAGGCGATGGCTGCAGCCGGCAAGCGCGGGCAAGGCGAGAAGCTGGTATTCGACGAGGAGGGCAAGGCACATGCGCTGTACGAGCTACAAGGCGAGAAGGAGTTCCAGGCTGCGGGAGACGTGCAAGAGCAGCAGAAGGAGTACGAGCGGCTCGAACGTGAGAGACTGAGCGCGAGCGACGTGTTCGACAAGGAACGGATGCGCGAGAAGCGGAGAGAGAAGAAACGCAAGCAAAAGGAGAGGGAAAGGGCAGCCGAGTGTGGTGATGCCTCAGACAATGGAGATGACGATGACGAGGACGGTGGCGGTGTCGAACTTGCGCAGCTGGACGACGAAGAGGACGATTGGAAGGAGCCTGACTGGGTACTGCCAGAAGATGTCGCCGAGGAGGAAGACGATGCTTCCGAACGGCCCAGCAAGCAGTTAAAGAAAGGACGCGAGTCAAAACGCGACGCAGATGCAGCAGGTCATCGGTCGCTTGCGCAGGACGAAGAACTCGCTCTCCAGCTCCTCTCTGGCGGTGCGCAAAAATAAGTCTCCTAGCCCCTCTCTACGTCTCAGTGAGTTGTCGCGTCCCGTGCTTTCCAATTCCTTCCAGGAATACATGATGGTACTTTTGTAATTTGCGCCTGTTCGTGGCCTCACCCTTGTCTTTCGAGGCATGTCAAAGGGGCCCGCTTGCCGGCGGTGCTCTGGTGGAGGCTGCATGATGATTCTACAACGTCTGAACCTTCCTCCTAGAACTTTTCGGTGCCTTGAAGATCGCAGCGAGCTGACGACCCTTGTGTCGCTCTCAGCAGACCCTTCTCAGCATCGACGAACCCAGAACTTCTGCATAGCCGCTTGTAGCCTAGCATCTTCACTTCGTAACTTACAATTGCACGCAATGGTGCCGCCAGCAGAGCCCTGACGCCATGCTTACAAGTCGAAGTCGTCATCGTCATCCGCTACCATTTGCTTTTTGCGCGTAAACTTGGGGTGGGAAAGCAGACGAGGTATCAGTCACACCTCGGAACAAACTTACGTCTGGGTGGCACACCTAACTCACCGTGATCTTGGGTTCATTTGCGCCGCTCTGCGACTGATCAACTTGGTCTAGAAGACCGATCAGCTGGTCCTCCGTAACACGCTGCCGTAGCTGCCCCGACTGCGCCATGCGTAAGAGCAGGTCGGTAATCGCTTGTGACTTTTGCGGCTTGACGAGGGCTATCCGTGACACTGAAGACAACGCCGCCAGGTAGTAAGTTGAGCATGAAAGAGAGGTTCCTGCGCATCAAGTCCAAAATATCTGCTCACATCGCTCCCTTGCATCGGTATCCAAAATCTTGCTGAGCATTTCACGCATCATCTCTTCCTGTTGCGCAAGCTGCTCGTCCGACGGACCTCCGCCTCCACCACTACCGCCTCCGGCTCCTCCGCCCACCCGTCCGCCTTGCGGTCTTGCCCCGAGAGAATCGAGAAAGGACGATGAGGGACCTCCTGTTAACACGAGGCAGGGACTTGTGATGAGTCTGTATCTGTGGTCGCACAACGATGCATGTGTTCCAAACTCACCGCTGCCGCTGCCGCCTCCGCCGCCGCCCCTCAGCTCGGCCAACCTGGCCTGCCGGATCGCTTGCAGATCTGCGTCTTCCATCTTGCTCGTCCGGGAAGATGCCTTGTTCTTCTTCGTGAGAATGTTCTGCAACAACAAGCTGAAGATGTGTTCCACTTGCGAATCTGAAGGGTAGGTGAGAGAGCAGGAACATGTTGCAGTCCAGAATGTGCCTGCACAACTCAAAATGTCATTGCCACGAGGGAGAGCGGAAGCAGCTCCAAGCAGTCAGGCGGATCGTGCGTACATACAAGTCAGAAGTCATGCTTCAACTCTTCGGCTCTTCCTCATAGACTTTCCGTCTGAAGTCGGAATCCGTACCTCTGCTTGCGTCGCACACGACGTTCACCCATGATAAGTTGATGTCTGCAATTAGCATCTCATTACATGTACACTTGCAAAGAGCAATTCCATCATTGCCTCTACGCCGGGCTGGAGAAGGTGCTACCCTTTCAGTCTTGCGAAATTGCGCTGCCAGTAGACCATTGGCCGCGTTCTTTCATCATCTTCCCGAGCATGCACCTTGTCTATTCCACACACATGTGCAATGAATAACAGGCTTCCCGTGTGTCCTTCGGACCCGCGAGGCAAGAGCAGTTTCTCGGGCCCATTCATATGCTTTGTGGGCGTCCAGGCGACCTCACTCACACCGTGGCGCATGTCCAATACGCCAACGAGCCTGCAAGCCAGTGCGCCGACTGCATCCGCCAGAAAAGGGACCCCGCTCGCGAAGCGGGACGGGTGTGTCTCGTGCAAGTCTAATGGGTGTGCAGTCTCGCTGCTTGCGTCCCGCGTGCCCGTCGAATACGGCTCCAGACCTGGCGTAGCAAATGCTTTCGCGATCGATTCTTGCGATTCGCTCAGAATATTGATGACAAAGTGAGCTTGCTCGGAGTCTGACGCGCTCAACTCGTGCAAGGAGTAAGATATGTCCACGAGAGCGTCTGCGAGTCGGCTGGGTACTCGTAAACTGAAAGTGACAAGCGGCGGGTCCAACGAGACGGATGTGAAAGATGAAAGCGTGGCGCCATGGACAAGTCTGCTTTGCGAAGCCGCTCCGCTTGCAGAGGAGGGATCTCGCGCCATGTACGTGGTAATGATCGCGACCGGTTGCGCAGACGCTCGCATCACCTCTCGAAGCTCTTCGGCAAGACCAGCGCGTGCCGTCGATGAATGAGCTCTCAGGTTGTGTCTTTCCTGCGCTGCGCTTGAGCTCGTGCTGAGTCTATTCTCTTGCGAGATTATAGCCTTGCTCCGACTCAGTAGCCTCGCTACGCTTTTGGGTCTTGCTTGATGTGCCCATGGCGGTGCGGAGGAGGGCCGGAGGAGTCTTGTAATGCCATGACGCGTTGATGAGCCGACAGCGTTAGCTGCGATGAGTGAGCTGCTTGCTTGCAACACCGGGACGGTACCAGTCGGTGCTATGACCATATTGGCATCGTGCAAGCGGGGTCAGTCTGCAGGACGTGTGGGTAGCGGCACACCCATAGTGCGAGGTTGATGCATACACAAAAGAGGATACATACGCAACCGAGAATTCGCTGTACCTTCGCTTCTTTCTCGTCTCTCCCAGCGAGAAAGAGAGCGCGTTATGTCACGTCACGCCGCGTGGGGCCACAACACACGTCATTTTCCAAACATTTGGTACTCCATCTCTACGCTCTATTTGGGCTGTATGGCATTCCTCATGAGAGACTTCTTCCTATTTGGGCCCGCCTTCGATGACAAGACGGAAGGTCTCAAGAAGTAAGGCCACGTTCCAGAAGCTACTGCACTTCTGATTGATTCTAAACTTTGCAAGATGGGCGAAGACGCAAGCGACATGGCACGTCGTGCGTGGGTGCAGGCCATGTTCACCCAGCGCGTCCTTCATCGCGACCACGCCCTCGCCCTCTGGAAGACCGCGACGAGCATCTGCGGCGCGCCCTTTGACCGAGCGAGATTCAAAGACTTTCTGTCCGACGTTTCCGAATCGTTGGACACGCTCGGATTCGACGTGCTCGAGACAAAGGACCAGAGCACGAACGTTGATCTGGTTTGCATTGTGAGCTCCCTCGAGTTGCGACGCCGCGGCGAGACCTTGGAGCTGTCCAAGCTTATCTACTCTGCCTCACCCGACAGATTAACCTGCAGCAGGACGCACCTGCAGAACTTGCATCGAGCTACTCCAAACCCGAGCTACAATACATCAAGCGTCTGGTGTGTATGCTATAATTCCTTACTCCCTTTGACATAGATAGCGTCGCTCACGGACGAATCCCTGCAAGTAAAGATCGAACTCATCTTCACAGCCCCCAACGCAACTTACTGCATCAATTCGCTAGCAGCATTGCGCGAAGCCGGTCAAGTGGAGCCGCCAATGAGTAAGCGGGCATGCCAAGACCTGCTCAACAACCTCATCCTCCACGGCTGGATCCGCAAGACGCCCAGAGGCAGGTACACGCTCACGCAGCGATCACTACTCGAGCTCAGGTCATACTTGGAGGAGGGTTTCCCAGCATATGCTCGCAAATGCAAAGAATGCCAGGAGCTCTTGACCATTGTGAGTACCTGCCGGCATGGATGAAGATTGAGAGCGAAGAAAGCGGTTCCTTGCTTGTTTGCCTCAGACCCTCACCGCAGCTTCCGCATCGCACAACTATCTCTCACAGGGCCTGGAATGTTCAACAGAAGACTGTGACTGCAACGTACACAGCTACTGCGTTGGACTGCTGATGCGGAACAAGAAGGACTGCCCCTTCTGTAAGAAGCCATGGAACCCGACGCAGATCGGCGACGAGGAGCGCACTATTGATCGCGTGTCGACGCGCCGCAGTGGGCACTCGTCGTCTGGTGGGCAGGGAGCGGGCGGCCGCGTGGAAGACGAGGAAGATCAGTATGACGATGATGAGGAAGATGGCAGCGAAGGGCAGAGCGAAGACGATGAGGAGATGGACGAGTTGCCTTCGCAGCTTCTCCAGACACAGAAGAATGGCGGCGCGCCAAAGAGGAAACGCGCTGGCGCTCGCCACGCGTCCAGCCGCACCTCGCGCGCCATGGAAAACCAGGCGGACGATGACAACGAAGAGGATGAAGATGATGGTGAAGAGATGGATGACGAGGGGTAGCTGCGTGCGATTTGCTAGGGCTCATTCGACAGAATTGACCGTGTATGATATAATACAGAACGGTGGCATGCAGATGAGCTGGCTTGACCAACAAAGCAGAGAGAAGCAGTAGGAAAAGGGGGGACGCAAGCCTCTCTGTCTACTCTAACTTGCTCATCAGAGCGTGCGAATGACATCGTCGATGGATTTCGCGACGTACTCGACGTTCTTGGACGAAATGCCAGCCATGGAGATGCGGCCATTGCCGGTCATGTAGATGTGGTGCGTCTCCACCATCTTCTTGCACTGCGCCGGGTTGAGGCCAGTGAAGGTGAACATGCCGATCTGCTTGAGGATGTGGCTCCAGTCCTTTGCGCCTTTCGGCGGCGGTGTGTGTAGCTTGTCGTTAAGCGCGGCATAGAGCGCCTTGCGCATGTCAATGATGCGGTAGCTCATCGTCTTGACGTCCTCCTGCCACTGCTTCCACAGCCGCTCGTCGGTGAGGAGCATCGTGACGAGGCGAGCGCCGAACGCGGGCGGGTTTGAGATCTCGCCACGCTGAATCACGCTGAGCTGCGAGAAGACGGCAGCGTTCTGCTCCTTGGTCGGGCTGACAACGTGTAGCGCACCGATGCGCTCGCCGTACAAGCCCGCATTCTTGGCGAACGACTGGCACACAAGCACGGGAATGTCGCGCCGCTCGACAAAGTGGCGCACGGCCCAGGCGTCGCCGTCAAGGTCTCCTGACGCGAAGCCTTGGTAGGCGCAGTCGAAGAAGGCAAAGTGTCCCTTTTGCCCAAAGATGTCGGCAATCTTGGACCACTGCTCCTTGGTTGGGTCCACACCGGTCGGGTTGTGCGCGCAAGCATGCAGCAGGAAAGCGGACCCGTTTGGCGCACTCTGTAACGAGCCTGTAAAGCCCTCAAAGTCGAGTGCGATCGTTTGTGGGTTGTACTGCGTGAGGGGCAAACACAAGAGGGGAAGGAATTGGTCAGTGTTGCCACGGGAAAGGCGGCAGCAGTCGCCATGAACGCACGTATGGGTAATCTGTTGGGTTGATTCCGGCAAGGTTGAAGATTGCCTTGTGGTTCGCCCAGGTTGGGTTGCTGAGGTAGATCTCCTTCTTGGCGGGGAAGCGGTAGAACTTGCTCAGGAAGACGGCACCGAGGTGATTCGCGCCTGTGCCTGAGATTGTCTGCACGCTGGAGACTCGGCCCTCTAGGATCGCCTTGCTGTCCTTGCCGAGGATGAGCTTGGCAGCAGAGAGGGTGAAGTCGTTGAGACCGGTGATCGAGAGGTATTCGTGGTCGATGCTCTCATCCTCCAACAATACCTTCTTGGCAGCTTTGATCGATGGCAGCACCCATGGCTTCCCGTTGTCATCCCTGTATGCGCCGACGCCGAGATTTACTTTTTGCGGGAAAGAGTCCGCCCTGAACGACGCAGTCAGCTGGAAGATGGGGTCCGCTGGAGCCTGCGGCACGGCCTCCCAGACATGGGCAACATCTGCAGATGGCATGGTGAAAAGAGTTGGAAAGTAAGCCGCAGGGCGGTTGTCAGTGCTTTGAAAATGGGGATCGAGAGATGGCTCGCAGAAACTTCGAATAGGAAACTGCCGAGTCAATCTAAAAATGGTACTTCTTGATAGAGACAGGAACAGGAAGGGGGGTCCGTGACTCCTACCTGGGAACCTGGGAGGTGGAGAGGAAGATGGTGGATAGCAAATAGCCGCGGCTCCTGGCCAGCAGAGTGGCGCGTCACATGATCTCCACATCCGTCGAGCAGCACAAACCCTTTGCCCACCCCAATCTCACCCAAGAGCTGACCGAGATGTTCCGACATGCTCAACTACCGTTCTGTGTGCCATCCCCCATTCATCTCACGCTCTTTACACTCACTGCTGCCTTTGCTGCTGATGTGGCCTTGGATCGAGTTGACTCTGGCAGCTGTCATTTTGTATATGCGCTCTTATTATCCGGCAACTGCAAGCTGCGCGAGGTGACTGATGAAAGTGCAGCTTTACAGTGCAACCAGGAGGGTGGTGACTGTGCTCGTACGTAGGGTTGGCGAAGATGCTTTCGAACAGACTGTATGCAAAGCGCGAAGCTCCCGTTTAACAGACAACCGACTCTGAACCAATATCGTTGGCTGCCAGACAGAAGGATGAGCATGGACAAGAAGATGGATGTCGATGTTAGAAAGGAATTCCGCTCATGGTTATCGCATACAGGAGATGCTTTCGGCTAACGACCTCGGCCAAAGCCTCACTGTGTAATCTCGATGGATGCTTTCAACGGACGGAGAGACAGGCAGCGGGCACGCAAGACCGGGTGGGCGGGCGCGGGGAAATGCGCTGCAGAGACTCCACTGGAGGGACCTCACGAATCAGCCTCCCTACGCTTTCATCGTCGGTCGGGCGGCCACCATTCACGCACCGGGTTAAATCGGGTAGCACATCCACATCATCAGCATCAGCTCATCCTTTCTCCAACGTCCCAGGCATGGCCTCAAGTCGAGAGCAGCACTGTGATCGTAATGAATGAACACACAAAGCAACCACTTTATCCACAGAGCCAAGTCAGATGCTGCCTATATGCGCACCCTTGTCCAAAGCATGGACTCGTACATTTTTGAGCAATGACCTATTGAGGCAACTCGAGCAACATTGTGGACCCCGTGAATGCAACAGGATCCACCCGCTTTCAGTTGCACCCCACGAGCCGCCCTCGCGGGCTTTCTGGCTAGCTCACTACCATTGACTAGCGGCTTGCGGTGCGGACAGATTGCACTTTGAACGACATCCTTCGCCCCTAGTGTGGATTTCGTGTGCTGGATCTTTGTTCTCATGTGAAAAGTGTGCATAGTTAACAGAACTAGAACCGAGCAGGCATGTAGCTTGTTGCCAGCTGCCTATCAAGCGCACAACTTCTACAAACAGCCCATCATATGCTTTACCAAAGAGGATGACAATGCAAGGGTGGTGTGACGAATGTGAATGTTGTTACAGGGCCAAGGTCTGAAAAGTGCTGCAGTGCTATTAGAGAGAGAATCCTTGCTTGTGTGCTACCTGGCTGACTTGCTAGGAAGGCATGCCGCTCGAATGGGAAGAGGGCGGACGTATGTGGATGAGGCGAGAGAGGGAGAGCAATGACTCGGCGGCGCGCCGGTGTGAAGCGGAAATTACAACGCCAATGCGGTGACGTGTTGTGTTACGCAAGATGTTGGTGGTATCATGCCGTGCGTGCGCGCGCTCCTCTTCAATGAGCAAGGCCGTGGTTTGCCGGTGTCCGCTCACTCTCGAGCTTGGCCTTGTTGGCGGCAAAAGCAGCGTTGCGAACCTGCTCCTGCTGGGCACAGCTGTGCTGCTCGGGCAGTCTGTGCTTGGCACAGAACACGAGCTTGCAGTGCGGGCACTCTCCGACGAGCCTGACCGCGGCGTCCTTGCACTGCGCCTCGGGGTTGCCTGTGCCGTTCTGGCAGCGCTTCTTGGCACCGCCACGCAGACGGAGCACGAGATGCAGCGTCGACTCTTTCTGGATGTTGTAGTCCGACAGCGTCCGGCCATCCTCGAGCTGTTTTCCGGCGAAGATCAGACGCTGCTGATCTGGCGGAATGCCCTCTTTGTCCTGGATCTTGGCCTTGACATTGTCGATGGTATCCCCCGACTCGACCTCGAGCGTGATGGTCTTTCCCGTCAGTGTCTTAACGAAGATCTGCATGCCTCCACGCAATCGAAGCACAAGATGCAGCGTCGACTCTTTCTGGATGTTGTAGTCCGACAGCGTCCGGCCATCCTCGAGCTGTTTTCCGGCGAAGATGAGGCGCTGCTGATCTGGCGGGATGCCCTCCTTATCTTGGATCTTGGCCTTGACGTTGTCGATGGTATCCCCCGACTCGACCTCGAGCGTGATGGTCTTTCCAGTGAGAGTCTTGACAAATATCTGCATCTGCAGATGTCCGAACGAGCACGACATCAGCAACGCGTTCAATGTTGTCGGGCGGCAGTGAGCAATGACGACGCTCGCGTGATATAGGACCTGGCCCACACGCAGCAAATTCCACGGCTTCTCACCTTGTATGCGGAAGTGTTACTTGCGAGATAAGTGAATCGAATGTATGCCTAGCTTGGAGCGGATCGACATGGACAATGTGATGGAGATGTTTGGGAGGGGGTTGTTGCGATGGTGAAAGGCAAGGCGATAACAAGATACTTATCCATCCAACCCTTCCGCCTTGAGCCGCGTCATCTCGCCCTCGAGTCTCGCGATTGCAGCCCGCTGAGCGCTTGGCCGTGCAAGTGGGACGGCTGGTGAGTGGTAACCCAGGCCCTGGTCACAGACTTGCAAGTCACAGTGCCCTGGTGCCTAGTCGACGCCCAAACGGTCTCGCTTTCGGCTCCCCATCAACTAGTGGGATGACTCAGACACAGACCAGACTGGCCTCACACGCTCGTCGGTGACTTGTTTGGGCTCGGAGTGCCGACTGCGCCGGAGTTTGTATGCAGCTGTGCTGCTGTGGCTTGTGGATCCGCTTGAGGGCTGCGTGGGGCATACATATTTTGCGACGATTAATCGCCGATCTACACCTGCCGCTGGCTTGTTGCGGAATGGGAGGGCCACGCACGCAAGGAGGCGCCTATGTATGAGTCTCATCTATTCGTGGGTTAACCCGCCAAACTTGCACAGAGCTTGAGAGAAGCTGAGCTGGTTCCTTCCGGTCCTTCGCTCTTCGCCATTACGGGCACATGCTCTAATGGAAAACTCGCTGGCCTGCTTCGCAACGCATGTGGCATGGACCAGCCCCATCTTTAATGCCCTTATCTGGTCATCACCGCTGCTAGCTGCTGTCCTCACACCTCGGACTGGGTAGCATGGAATCCGAGCTTACAGTCTGTGGATGGGTGTTTTGTAGTGAACTAGTTTGAAGGCGTGATCGTGCCCGAAAGCGCCTTGGAAGGCTTGAGAAGACGAAGGCGTCGCCATGTCAGCGCAGGCATCACACATCGCCTCCAACGCGCCCCTTTCGCCGCTCCCACAGGGTGCATTGCCGGGGCTATCGTACGAGGGGACCGCCCAACCGGAGTATGGACAAACCAAGGCACTGACGCCGCGACAGATGGCGCTCAGCGGTGGCAGATGGAATGGGAACGGGCAGCACGATCCTTCGTTGCTAGCCAAGGCCAACGCGCTGCACAAGGGCATGCTGGCCGCTGGAGCCACGAATTCAGAGATCGAGCGGCTGTCCAGCACGCTTTTCTGTGTTGTATGCGCATCCAACCAGAACAGATCGATGGAAGCACACAATGTCCTGCATCACAACAAGTTTCGCGTCATCAGCGCAGGCACCGGCTCCATGGTTCGCCTTCCCGGGCCGGCCATCGACCGCCCGAACAGCTACAGCTTTGGAACAGAGTACGAGTACATCTACCAGGACCTGCTCAAGAAAGATCCCAAGCTATACAATGCCAATGGCATATTGCCGATGATTGACCGCAATAGGAGGCTCAAGAAGGCGCCACAGAGGTGGCACGAGCTTCGACAGACGGCGGACATTGTGATCACGTGCGAAGAACGGTGTTACGATGCGGTGTGCGAAGGTGAGTGTTCAGCTTGGATGGATCAATGCGCTGTACGAAGCTACTCAATGGAAACTGACTGGAACTCTTCCCACCAGACCTGTTGTCACGCAATGGTGAGCTCAATAGAGCCGTTCACGTCATCAATGTTGAAATCAAGGACAATCACGAGGAGGCTTTAATAGCAGCCAAGGCGATCCTTGAGCTAGCAAAAGCGGTGAGCATCCATTTATGCGCTCTTGTCTGTTGTAATCAGGACAGCAGCTGAAAGACAGATTTCCTATGCCCGTTCGAACACGTCGCTGGCAATCCTTTCTAGATCGAAGCATCTTCGGATGTAGATGAAGACATCGCACGCATTTTGGACACTCACGCCGAGAAACACTCACATCCGCTCTTACACACTGTTCTCTACTACTGAGCTGCGCTGCGCATGCTTCCCAGCATACTTGAACCGCGCATTATGTACTATAGGCACGCCGGTATCGGATTTTGTATTCTTTCGTCATTACTCGCTTATCGCGCTTGTGAATGTGAGCCGCGAAAGACGCAAGAGTTCCCGCAACCGCTCTGGAATTGTGTCACGGCGCTTCTGCGAAAATCTTTCGAAGTGCAGCAACTCTCGTTCGCATTGCTCATTTGCGAACAGTCAAACGTCAGGCTAGCAGCTGCACCCAGTCATCACGTCAATCCGTGAGTGCAGCGCACGAGAGGCACAGATCTGCATTTGGATCTCTGCGCAAGAACTTTCGAGAGCCGCCCCGTGTCGCCGGGGTCTGCGCGGTGACGGTGATATCCCTGAAAGCAATAGTTGAAACAATCATTGCTCCCTGCTGTCGCTTTTCCATCAACCTTCCCCTTCATGCGGGAATCGCTTCGCATCCAAAGCCCATAGTGTATGCATTTGTGGTGGAGCGCCCAAGATGAATGCTCCAAACGCCCCTGCTAGACATCCAGGCGGTCCACATGGACACGACTTGGAGGACGTTCCCATGCGATCGTTGCTGCAGTCCGATCTCGACCACTTTGCGAGCCTGACAGAGACGCTATTATCACGTCTCGAGATGCTGCATCAGCAGCCTCTATCCACCAGCAGCATCGCCTCTATTGCCGGGTTGAGCAGTCTTGGTGCGGCGGCGGCTGGAAACAAGCAGCACACCTCAGCACCGTCAGAGAGCGGCTACAACACCCCCCCAGTGATCGTGGTACAGACGCTCCGCTCGCTCGCTTCACTCGACGTACAGGCTCAAGGACACTTGCGGCTTGCGCGACAGCATGCTGCGAACGCTGCGCGCATCGAAGCGCTACGAGACGGGCTGCGGCTCCGCGAGGAGAGGACGAAAGCTGCGATAGGTGAACTGGCGAGGATCAAGGGCGAACTGGACTGGATCGTCAAGAACAGCGAGATGAAGACCAGGGCGGTCAACAAAGCAGAGAAGCGTACGTATGCATCTGTAGCACGTGCTGCACGAAATAGGGACGCGCTGCTGACAAGGGTGACTGATGCATGCATCATCCATAGACCCACTATCCTTTGAAGACGTGCTGTCCTATGCAAGCCGATTATCATCCATCACATCCGCGCCGCCAGGCTTCAAACTGCCGACGCAAATGGCTCTGAGCACTGAAAACGAAGCCGAAGCGGACACGAAAGCACACCAGGGCGTTGAAGGCAAGGAGACAAAGCCGAACGTCGCAAAGGAAGGGACAGGCAGCGAGAAACGTCCACCCATGGCATTCTATGACCCCAAGATGCCTGGCATGCCCGAAAAGCTTCCGTTCCCCGACGAAGGAATGATGAGACGTGGTACACTGGGCGCGCTGGCCGTCGGACAGGGCGTGACATTCGCGCCTGTACCTGCTGCGACCGCGCTTGGGCCGCAAGCTGGCGAGGGCAGTGAGGAGGGTGCGGCGACAGCGTTGGCTGGCTTGCCGACAGAGGAAATGCTCGAGGAGGCGAAGCGGCGCGCCGAGGAAGCAAGGGCAATGCAGGAGGCTGAGGAGGCTGATGCATTCGATCTCGATCTCAACTGAGGACGAATGATGAATGTGTGTATTTGTACAAGAATGGCTAACTAGATATGCAGTTGTAATTTAACTTTGTCCCTCGTCTCCAAGCCTGAGTGCTCGATCGCTGAAACGGCTGCTATTTGCTCCTCTTCTTGCTGCCAGATGAGCCTGCCGCTTTTCTCTTCTGGCCACTCGAGCCCTCGCTTCCGTTCTTATTGCCAAACATCTTGCTTTGCAGCGCCTCGAACTCCTTATCCGTCGGTAACGCATTATTGCTCCCTTTTGCGCTGTCCGAACTCGCTTTCTTGTTGCCACGCTTGCCGGACTTCCCTTGCGCCACATCTGCTTCCATTCGGGCGATTAAGTTGTCCAGACCATTCTGGCGCGATGCCTGTCGGTTGCGAATGAGCGCAGCTAGGCCTGCAATGCCGTCGTCTCCTTCAGCTGCGCCATTTGCTTGGCTACTAGCATTCTTGCCTTTGCTTTTCGCCTTGTTCTTGCCCTTCAAATTTGTCTTCGGGTTTGAAGCTTGCTCACCATCCTCGTCGCCCTCTTCATGCCCTTCTCTCTCGCCCTCTTCATCCTCGTCTGCATCCGCATCTGAGACTTTGGCGCCTTTACCATTCGCTCCGCCCTTGGCGCCCTTGCCGAACAAGTCGTCCCATACGCCCAGCTCCCTCGCATACCGCTCAGCTTCGCTAGCCTCCTTCCTAGCCTTCTCGCGCAGCGCTCTCCGCTTCTTCTTGTCCTTCACCTCCGCATCCCAACTCGGCAGGCGTTTCAGTTCGCCCACGTTGATGGCTGCCTCGACTAGCTTGACGAAGCGCTCCTCGTCCGAAAGGATCTCGGAGCATGGTACGAGCGTGAAAATTGCTTCCAGTGAGCCAGCTGCATCGTTATAGGCAGAGTACAAGTCGGCTTTTTCTTCGTCCGAGCCTGAGGGCCAGTGTAAGAGTTGTTAGTGCCAAGTCTTCATCCTTAAGACCATAGGTAATGGCATCGCCAAGGCCATACATACCTTGGTATTTCTTCTTGAACTCTTCAAGTGCCTTTCCAGAAACTTGCCCGGTCCACATCTCCTTGAAGTACTCGTTCCAGTCAAAGGCCCCGTCATCGCCCATGCCAGCAAAGAGGCTCTCGTCTGTCCTGCCCGTCTGGTCGTACCGAGAGCGACGGGCCGGACTGGACAAGACGGCATATGCGAATCCGAGCTGCTGAAATTTTCTAGATGCTTCCTCGGCCGTCGTCGGCGCACTGTTCGAGGAGGAAGCAGCAGCATTGCTGGAGGACGAAAGGGAGAGCACCTTGTCCGGGTGAAAACGTAGGGCTAGCCTAGCGTCATGTCGAGAGTGGATGAACCAACGCAAATGTCAGCAAAGAGAACATGAGATCATTTCATTCCTTCTTCAGGCTCACTTTCTGTATGCTTTCTTAAGCTCTTCTGCCGAAGCGCCCGCAGCGACGCCGAGAACACCGTACAAGTCGACCTTGCCATCCGGAAAGAACTGAAGAGCGGGATCCGCCTGGTCATTCATCTCGACTGAGTTTCCGATCGCAGTGGCCTGATTTCAGCAAGTTTCTCAAACGACAAAGCGCAATTTCTGGGTTCCATGCCCTTTCAGTGTTACCAAAAGTTCAAAGGTCGGGAAGTACGCTGGCGTATGACTTCGAATGTTGAGTGCGATTGCACAAGGTGACGTGCTGGCCCGGTTGGTCTTCAACGCGTTCCTCTCTCTTTCCTGTGTGAACGCGTCGCGTGCACTGCCGTGCGCAGGTTCCTTTCAACCCTATTTCTCGTCGGCAATCCTGCCGGGCTTTAATTCCATGATGGCTCGCCACGCAACGTCTCGGACTCGCGACTTGTAAACTGACTCGGGAAACGACACGCGTCACAACTATGGATGATGATGGCACGCAGCATGATCAAAGATCTGCACAAGAGTCATGCGCTTGGGCATTGATTGTCTGAGAACTCGGCCGCGAAGAGGTCCTCAGCAGCTCCAAATATTCGTTGCGCTCCCTGCCAGGCCTACCCTAAGTGGAGGCGCCGAGCCCAAACGACAAACCCATTCGTGCAAAGCTGCCCGTGCTGCACTCTGAGCGGAGCATATCGACGCGAGCAAGCTATGTCGTTGAACAGAATGTCTCTCCTGGGTCACTCGGGGCGGCGAGCACCGATCATCATTGGAGCATTTCTCAAAAGGCAGCAGCGGCAGTTTCATCTGCTTCCTTCGCAGGAGCTATCTCTCCTTAGCGAGCACATTGCCAGCGTCGCTCCGCCGACCCTCGCAAGCAGTCCATCGGATGCAGCATCCATTGCAAACTCTCTCCCAGGGCAGCAGGCAACACTCATCGCTGACATTCAAGACGCACATCCGCAAGATGGTCGCTTCGTCACCACACCGCTTAGAGCAGGCGAGCCGTCGTTCGACGCCGGGCTCAAAGGCACTGTCCACCATACGAAAGGAGAGAAAATGGCCAAGCATATCGCAAAAAAGGTCCTTGGTTCGCACAACATCTTCATGTCCAGCATGCCTCCATTTGCGCTCAAGAAGGCTGGCAAGGTGATTGTGGCACCTGCGCCGTCATCTGCGGCGCTTCGCTTGCAGGTTCTTCTTCTCGCCGACAGAAAAGGCCACCCGCATCCCTCGCGGCCCGGGATGCACTACGGTCCAACGCTGACGGTGTCGACATTGCCAGCAAGTATACCGGTTGCTAGTGCGCGCCGCAGCTTTCCCGAGCTTACCAGCCTCACCTGCATTGATGTTGGCCGAATCAAGCCGATGGGAGCAATCGAAGAGAGGTGCGATCCAGCGGCGGAAGATATTTTGCGGGCCACAGCCAAACAAGGCGCTAGCGAATCCTTGGCCAATCTGGAGAGAGACCTTGCACTGGGCGAGCACTTTGGTGCTCAGTGCAAAGTTCTGCTGCAGTCGTTCCTGGAGGACCTCTTCGTGCTCTACTGGAAGGCAGATGGAGAGAGATTCACTCTCGAGATCGAGCTAAGCCAAGATGGCAGCAAGGTTCACGTGCACTCTCAAAATCTTACATTTGACGATTATACAACAGGCAAAGCTGGCCGGCAAAAGTTGCTCACAGCGCTGCGCGCACGCCCAGAGATCGGCTACAAGGCTGGAATGCGAGCTCCAGAGGCTCAAACGCGGCCAGGTCAGATTGCGGATGCAACCAGCGCAGTCTTGCACGATCTCTCTGCACTTGAAGCCGAGGCCGCGTTGGAAGGGCTGATCTACCGAAAGCACCAGAACGGCAACATTGCCCTCTTTGGCTACGGCGCAGGCATGGGTATGGGCACGCTCGACGGAGTGATTGCCGAGGGAGGACACCCGTCCAACTTCTTCGACGGCGGCGGAAGTGCAACGCGCGAGAATGCACGCGCGGCTATCCGCATCATCTCCCAGGACCCGAGCGTCAAGGCTGTCCTCGTGAACATCTTTGGGGGCATCACGAAGAGCGACCAGGTCGCGCTGGGGATCATCGACGCCTTCGAGCAGTTTGGCCTTAAGCACAAGAGCTTGCCGCTCATCGCAAGATTCAAGGGAAACAAGGCGCAGGAGGCTCAGGAGACGCTCGCGAAGAGTGGGTTGAATGTAAAGTTTGTCCGAAGCTTGCGAATTGGCGCACAAGAGGCTATCAAAGCCGCGACTGCTTTTGAGCAAACCCTTGCCAGTGAAGCAAGGTGGCAAGGAGCCTTCCAAACAAAAGGAACTGGCCGTCAACCTTACGGCACGCTTACGGTATTCGGCCAACCGCCCGGGACGCGATCGCTGTCCACTTCCGCGAGGCTTTTCTCAAAGCAGCCTTACCACTTTGTCACAGGCTACGCATTTGCTGGTAAGCCGCGCGATCCCGAAGGAGAGCAGCAGCAGCAGGCGGAAGGCTTGTCTGCAGAGGCAAGTGGTAGCTCTAAAGCGATGCGATATGCAACTTTGGCAAAGCAGATCGGCTTTATGGCCGACACGGAGATCGGACGTTGGCGAGATGAGCTTCTACAGGGCGGCGAAGCTGGCGAGGATGCCATCGCTTGCGCTGACATGAGCAAAGCAAGTGGCGATCCGATGGGAGACGAGGAAGGGGACGTCGTCATTGGCGTTGCTGACGGCGTCGGAGGGTGGACAGAGAACGGTGTCGACCCCTCCCTCTTTTCGTGAGTTGAGGCATTCTGATCAGCGGTTCGAAATGCTCGAGCTCACACTTGACCCATGCTATGGTAATGCTTGCTCGTCTCGTCAGTCAGGCGCTGATGTACCACGTGACGCAGCAGGCTGCGAAATTCAGGGCGTGCCCGGAGCGGTTGAGCAACGATGAGCTCGATCCATCCAAAGGACCAGCGCCTGATCCATCGCATCACCCTGGTCTACCGCAAGCATTGCTGTCACATGCGTACGATGCTGTTCAGAAGGAGCCGCTCGTCATTGCGGGCAGTGCGACTGCCTGTGTTATCACGCTTGACTCGAGCAAAGGTGTCCTTCGCAGCGCCAATCTAGGCGACAGTGGCTTCATCATCCTGCGGCAAGGATGGAATGCGACCGTAAGCGGGGCCAACCCTGGGGGCAAAGACACCTTGCGTACAATACGGGACGAAATGCAACCCCACGTTGTGCAACCAAAGACATCAAGGTCAGCGCCACGGCCTCAGGAGGACGTCTATTTTGCGTCGACCCCTTTGCAGTACGGTTTCAATACACCCTATCAGCTTGCCAAATTGCCAGCATCGATGACACAAGAAGGCAGCATCGCCAATACGCCGCGAGACGCAGCGCTCTGGGATTGCAAGCTGCGAGACGGTGATATTGTTCTCGCGGGCACGGATGGACTGTGGGACAATGTGCACACTGCAGAAATTGTGCAGCTGATGCGTTTCATACGCGAGAAGCACCATTCGGCGTGGAATGCGCGGCGCAACTCCTCTACATTGTCGGCGTCGCCAAAAGGCGCAGCTGCCTCTTCAACGATGAGACATCTCGATCCTACCAATGTGGACGCTACGACTTCGAGCGATCCACTCGCAGAAGAGCGCAGCTTTGTGCAGTTGTTCGCGCACAACCTGGTCGAATACTGCAAAATGTGCCAGTTCAGCCAAACGAAGCGGAGCCCATTCGAGCGGGAGGCGGAGCGATATGGTATCCATTATCCAGGAGGCAAGGTAGACGATGTTGCGATTGTAGTGGCATTGGCCACCGAGCGATGATTTTGTAGCATACATAGCCTATTGCCGTAGAGTCAGACCACTGTATGCATATACCTCAACGATGAGCTCACTTTTCGTGAGTCATCTCGTCATCCTCTATGCTCACAGTGAATCTCATAGTCACATCTGTTTTCATCGTCTCCAATGGTCGAGATGATGGTCATGCGCCCCTTATCAGTTATCACCCACCGAACACACCGCCACCCTGGTTACAAGTCGAGTAAACCTCGCAAGAACGTAAAGTCGCCCGTCGAAGAGAGCCTGATCACTTGAACGTGGTTGTCGGCTACGAACTATTCACTCATAAGGATCGTTTCATATCTCACAATGAGTTGCATGCCTTTACAGCAATTACCGGTCATCTCTCTCCGTGCTGACCGAGACGCGCTAGGCAGCTGTATTCGGGAAGCATCCCAAGAGACCGGCTTTTTCTACCTCACAGATCACGGCATCAGCACTGATCAAGTATCGAAAGCGTTCGAGATGACCGATGCGCTCTTCTCAGACAGGTCACCTGAAGCGATGGAAGAAAAGCTAAGGACGCAAGACCGGATAAATAATTCTGGCTACACGGCATTGATGCATGAAAAGCTTGACCCTACCAAGAACACAGCTGGAGACTTGAAAGAGTCATTTTACGTCAAGAAATTCGCATCAGGACAACCACAGCAGCCTCTGCCATCTTCGTTGCAGTCGCAGGCAGACGAACTTGGTTTATTTTTTGAAAGCTGTCGCTTGGTGTCGCTCCGTGTCCTGGAAGGCTTTGCGCTGGCCCTTGGAGTGAGCTGCTAGGTATTGCCATCGTACCAGCAAGAAGATTGATCGTACTGCCGAATGCCATCGCAGCTGTCGCACGACTACTTTGCCCCGCACCATCATGTGTGTCTCCTCGTTCTTCATTCTAACGTCATTGCCCAAGGCTGACAAATACAATTTTGGAATGCAGGCCGAGCTCGATCGCTTACGTCTGATCCACTATCCACCGGCACCGGTCACATCGCCAGATTCGAACGGTTCGATACGGGCGGGATCTCATTCAGACTACGTGCGACCCCACTGTCATTGCTGTACCGGAAACATGAGCAAGCTCTGACCGCCCCCTATTACCCGCAGGGTTCGTGCACCCTCCTTTTCCAGAAAGACGTGGGTGGACTTCAGGTGGACCTAACAAACGGTCACGGTGGTCACTGGATTGATGTACCTCCAAAGCCCGGCTGCATCGTGGTGAACGTCGCGGATGCAATGGAGTTCTGGTCTGCGTCCAGATTCAAGTCGACGCAGCATCGCGTCGCAATGCCGCAGAATGAAAGCCAAACCAGCTCACGGTACTCGATGTGAGTCTCATTCAGAAACCCTTCTTCGAACACCCTCCATGCTCAATGGATTCGAATCGTAGCGCCTATTTCTGCCAACCAGATGAGAATGCTCGTTTAGAACCTCTCAAAGAGGACTGGCGCAGTGAAATAGACAAGACGAAGTTTGCCAGTTTGCTGCACAAGGAAGGCATCACAGGCGGGGAATATCTCCAAGCGCGACTTGCTGCAACGTATTGAATAAACTTTGTTGAGAATACGTGATCAGCTGCACCGGACGCCTTGCATCATGAAGCTGTTTTGTTCTTCCGACGCGCTGCAACGAAGGCCTCAATCTCTGCGCGCAGGTCATCGGCTGAGAAGGATAACAATAGTGTCAGGGAAGCCCTGCAGGGGTCAAACCCACTTGAGCAGACTCACCGGGCAATACATCCTCAATCTTCAGAGGCATGCGATTGAAGGGGTCAGATGCATCGCTGAGCAAGTGCGCTTTGATTGTGGCACGGTCTAGGATCGCCTTTGATGAAGGCAGGCGTACGGGATCCTTCATCAGAGTCGCCATGAGCGGGTCTGCGCAGGTATCCAACAATAGTCAGTGACGTCATAGAAGCATCTCAAAAGGCTCGCAGGCTCTACTCACCAGTATACTCATCTGGAATCTCGCCAAGGTCCTCCTCCTCCTCCTCTTCCTTGCCCTTTGTCTCCTCGACGTGCTCTATGAGCCCCCCTAGCGCTTCGATCTCCGCTGGACTTTTGAGCATATGTCTGGATGCGATTGATGCTGCTTTCACGAATATCTCCTTCTTGTAGCTTCTCCCGTCCTTGGCGATTGCCTTGATGAACTCTTTGCGAGCAGCAAGGTTGAGATAGACCGAGAGGATCTGCTGCAGCAGATGCCTCGGGTTGAAGCCGACCTTCTTTGGCTCTTTAACCTTGAGTTCCTGGCATCTAGGACCGACCAAGACGTCTAGATTGAAGTCGAGCATGGCAGCCAACCTGTCCACAATCTCTGGCTCCATGAAGGCGTCTTTTGTCTCCTCAGTAAACTTGATGAGCATGTTGAGGAATTGGTGGCCGTATTGCAGCATCCACCCCACCTGCTCTTCGACACCTCGCATATGGCTCGAATGCTCCTGTTGCTGTTCGCCAGTGAGAGCAGCCCATTCGGCCGGATTGTCCATCAGCTGCTGTTTATTGTGCAGCTCTTGCAGCTTCTCCAGCGCGTCATCGAGCAAGAAAGTGACGTCATTCATCATGCGATTGATGAATGTGACGAATCGCGCCTTTTTGGACTCTTCCTGGACGCGCTGCTTGTGCTGCGGAGTGGTCCAGATCGTCTCGAAGACTTTGCAGAGGTGAGCACGGATGTTGAACTTGTCGTAGAATTGCGTGTGAGACCCCGTCGACTCAGCCTCGACCCAAAATGACATGAGTGCAGGCACGAGGCCGCACAACGCGAGCGGGTGGATGTTGATCGTGTCGCCAAGAATGCCCTGCCGTGCATTGCCATACTCCCATAGGTTGTAATAGAGAATCTCGGCAAGCTTGGCCTTCAAAAAGGGGTTCTTGATGTACGCGCTGGAAAGCAGGAATGTGGTGCAAAACGACACGAGGTCGTTCTTCGCCGGTTCGGTCAAGCTCTGCGGCCGGTACTTTGCGATGAATAGTAGGAACTCGCAGACATCTTCAAATATGTGCTCTGGCAGCATGGTGAATTCCACTGCAGCTTGGTCCGGAAGCGGAAGCTCGACCATCTTGCGTGGATGCGCGCGTCGTGGGTCTGCGACGCGGATAAGCCAAGTCATCACCAGGCTCGTGAAGCTTACCATTCTGGTGACGAAAGCTGGGTCGAGTAGCTGAACGTTGTACGCGATGAGCGTCGATTGCATGCGATCGACCGCTTCGCGTGTACGTTTGATGAAGGCCTCGTATTGCGGGGCTTGCGGAGTGCTCGCCCACTGCTCTCGATCGCCCTCGTACTCGTCGGCACGCTTCTTCATGCGCCGCATGTCCTTCTCCAGCTCCTGGTAGTTGCGAATCACTTTGACCGGCCCCAACGTGCACAGCCGGGTTGCCAGGTAGAAGGTTTCGGTGATGAAGTTGGGCGCTGAGGCGGCTGTGCCCGCATCAGACACCCACTTGGCGGCCTCGGGTTCAGAGGCGTTGAGGCGCGTAAGGTTTGCTGCGTCAAAGCGTTTCTGATGGCGGAAGTACTCCATGTCTATTCGATCAATCTGGATGCAGGGAATTTTTCTTCAGCTCAAACTCCATACACCCCGGAGCTGCTCTTGCTCGCTCACCTTCGAATAGCTCGCGTCCATAAAGGGCTCCGCAAAGCGCAGGGTCAGCTCGAAGAGGTTGACCATGAACGCGTCGGTCGAGACGGCGCTCGCTTTCACCCGCATCCCTGCCCGCTTGGCATTCAAGTCGCAAGCGCGCCCCCAGTAACGCAGCATCTCCTCCCTCGCCATCGGCCCGCTCCGCACGATCGAGTTGCATATCCGGAAGTTCGAGCTCTGCACGATTTCCATCGTAGATCGCAGCGAGTTGGCATTCATCTCAATGTCCGCGCGGTTCCTGCTCTTGGCGTTGCTGAAAAATTGCTCCGTGATGGAAGGGTATGCATCAGGAAACACCGACAGCCGCAGGATTGGCCCGAGCAGAGACTTGCGCTCTAGCTGCGGCGTTTTGACGCCTTCAGGGTCGAATGAGTTCAGTTTGGTCATCTGGATGTAAAGAACGGGCAACACGGGCTTGGTCAGTAGCAGTCGCAGTAGTTCTTGAAGGTGGAGTGCAGACGCTCACAAATTCAGCGATTCGTTTATTGCCCGCTGCCTCCACAAGTGCTGTCAGGTAAGGCCGCCATTCCAGACCAGTGATATTCGGGCCTTCCTTGGTCTTGCGCAGTGCGCCAGGGATATCTGTAAAAGCATCATCCCCCTCGTCTACGTCCATCGCATCCTGTGCTCCGGCTGTGTTTGCACCCGGCATCCTAGCAGCACCGCGCTGGCCGAGCAGGTGCGCTAGCACGGCTTGTATGTTGCCAGTCTGCGCTGCCTGCGCTAGCGCTTGCGGGGAGAGTTGGCCTCGTCCTGCGAGAGCCGGAGGCGGGGCGGCGCTGCCGCCAGTTCCGCCTGGTGTAGGAGGCCCACGCGAGCTTGATGGCGCGACCTCCTCACCTTCTAAGATACGCCTGCTAATCTCTTGAAGTGTCGGGCCCAGGATATCTTGCAGTTCGGAAAAGTCGTCGCCTTCGCTAAAGCGATTGGCCAAGTCGGCAAGCAAGAAAGGCGTCTCGTGAGGCTCTACGGAAGCCCATTCATTTTTGAGCAATGCCGACTGTGATGAGCTGGTGGAAGGAAAGGCACCCATAGAAACAAAAGAGGAAGTCTTGACGATGGAAGGGAGAAGACATAGTGCGTTGATCGCCTTGCCATTCGGTTTCGTATTGCAAGGAAACATGTCGGGTGTCTGGATGAGCAGACCGAGGTAGGAAACGATGAGCCCGCGAAGTTCATCGAGAACGGCCTGAGCTGGTGCAAGCGCATTCGGCAGCGTCTGTGTCACAAATAGCAGGGCAGCTGTGAGTCGGCATGTGTTTCATTCGCGAACAAAGTAACCTACCTTTTTCAATGAGAGCTCTTCTTGCTTACACCGCCTCCATGCTCGAATGAGGTAGTCCCAGCATGTCTCTTCCTTGTCGAGACTGGCTAACGCAGTAAGCTTGTCCGCGTCGTCGGTTACATTCTCGCCGTCCGGATCGAGCTGCAGCCTCGCGATCAGGAGTCGATCCGCGATGTCCGGTGAAGCTATGGGAGCTGTTCAGGGGAGCATGTTTCAGGTGTGTTGTAAGAAAGCGAACGCAGTGAAATGCGAAATGTGTTTCCTTTGTGGCACGCACCTTGGCCGGCATTCTCCTGGCTCAGCTCTTCCGCAACGTCCTTGAGGTAAATGAGGTCCCACGCTGTGTCCTCAGCCTTGTTGCGCTGTCAACGGGTACGAGTTTGCAGAGGACTGATGTGAGCACGATCCTTCCGCGATAATATGTAGCTCTGACAAAAATCTCACGTCCAAGGTGACCTTGAAGACGCCCTCCGTTGCACGCTGCTTCCAAGAATCCAAGTTCGGCGCCGCAGCCATGGTTACGGTGCTTGTCACACTTTCACCCTCCGAGAGCACGTCCGCAAAATCGGGTCGCGAGTCAAGCGGTGCCTCGCAAAGTCTGCCCGTCTTGCCTAGCAGACCAGACTCTGTGATCCTATGTTCTCATCTGTTGCATCTGCATGCAAGAGGTCCACTGATTCCAGCCGCTCGGGGTCGAAGGTAGAAGCCATTTGTCCACTTGAATGATGAGGTTGCGCATGCCTTCGGAAACTGTCTCTTGCTCTCCTCTGCTGTGGTTCCGCCAAGTGCCCCACTGCAGCCGAACTAGTCACACCAGGGCTTGACCGCTTTACCTGCTTGACTGTGACTTGACTTGCACGCGGTGTCAATAACTCTTTTGACATTATCACCTCCCATGTGCCTGGATCTGCAAGTTCAGACGCATGGACTTGGCAAGCGAAAATATCCAGCCCTTTCTCGACTGGACTGTAGAAATGGCGGCCACGCAGGGTAGCTCGCAGGTATGCGACTTCAAACTCGCTTCGGACGTCAACAAGGAGGGCACCGCGTTGGGTCATGCTCATTCACACGATGCTCAATCCGGTCACTCCCATACGCATGCGCAGTCGGGTGCAGCGAATGAGCATGGGCACACGCACGATGTCATGGACCACCCAGGGAAGTTTCACCAGCGTGACATGCCCGATCACTCGAACAGAGACTGGAATGAGCGGGCTTTCACCATCGGCATTGGCGGGTGGGTGTGCGGATGGACGGGCCACCTCGATTACTGGTAATGTATTGCGAGCTGACAACGTCCCTCCAACTCTCTGTTTCGACCGTGCGATCATAACACTCAGGCCCGTCGGCAGCGGAAAGACGGCGCTCCTGCTAGCACTCTGTCGAAAGCTGCGGGAAAAGTACAACATTGGAGTTGTCACGAATGACATCTTCACTCGTGAAGATCAAGAATTCTTGATCCGCAATTCTGCGCTCCAACCCACTTCGAGAATCCGGGCTATCGAGAGTGGGGGATGTCCACATGCAGCTATTCGGGTGCGTGCCAAGCTCAAACTGGCGACTGGCGGCGTCGGAAAGCCTGACGCAATTTCTCTTCTGAGTGTACAGGAAGACATCAGTGCGAATCTCGAGGCGCTTGAGCAACTCCAAGCCGAATTTGTGTGTCCCTTCACAATCAAAAGTGCGAGTGACGGCGCTGAAATTTAAATGCTTGCTCTCACAGGAGACACAACTGCTGTTCGTCGAGTCGGGTGGAGACAACCTGGCTGCTGCGTTCAGCGTGGAGCTGGCAGATTTCCACGTGTACGGTGAGCTGTTGTCTCCCGTCAGTATCGTCCAAGGCTCCGCACTGACTCTCCACCATCGCAGTCATCGACGTTGCCGGTGGCGACAAGGTGCCGCGCAAAGGCGGACCTGGGATATCGCAATCGGACCTGCTGGTCATCAACAAGATCGATATTGCCCAGTACGTTGGCGCCTCCCTCGACGTCATGCGGCGCGATGCAGATAAGATGCGCGACAATGGCCCAACGGTCTTTACGTCCGTCAAGCACGACGAAGGTGTCGATGCTGTCGCAGATATGATCTTGGCGGCTAGAAGCGCCGCAGGCGCAGACAAGGGCGGCAAGGCGCTGGGAGCATAATCCCGAAAGAGAATAATCGTGCGGCCGTCCCGATGCAAGGCATGTAGACATGACCACTGTCCATTTCGGACCGTGAATGTATTTCTAGAGGGACTTCAGTTTACACCGGTCTCCATCGAGGTATTCAAGTCGAACTAATACGCCGCCACCTGAAAAGGACACGCTTGTAGCCGTGTAGGGGTTACTGCTTTGATTGCGACTTCGTCCAACGCTCCAGCTGCTGCGTACAAAATACGACGAGCAGCCGTCGTGCTGCGAAAGACAAGCGCAAACAGCTCATCGCGCGCAGGCAACGTACAAAACGAGGCTACCAATGCGTTAAAAGGTAAATGCAAGCAAATAAGAGCACACGTAGAGACAAACAGACGATGAAAATGTAGAGCCATGGCTTGCCAAGGCTCATAGTTGCAGTATGGCTGCTGTTACACTATTGCACAGTAATAGAAGAGAAGAACAAATAGCTGCCTTGAACAGCATACTGGTAGCAGCGGTAAAATTACCCGCCGAAACCGTAGAGGGTGCGGCCTTGACGCTTGAGGGCGTAGACAACGTCGAGCGATGTGACTGTCTTGCGCTTGGCGTGCTCGGTGTAAGTGACTGAGTCACGGATGACGGACTCGAGGAAGAGCTTGAGGACACCGCGGGTCTCGTCGTAGATCAAGCCTGA